>NW_008688081.1:7159-19818 GCF_000695815.1 Acanthisitta chloris
AAGCTGTAAACCAGGGAGATTTGGGGCTGCCCAGCCCCAGTGCAGCACAGTCCCTTCCATGCTGCTTGTACTTTCAAATGGAGTTTCCAGGGGCTGTACAGAGTGTGCTCAGATCCAGGCAGGAGCTGAGCTCCCAACGTTGCCATGGAGGGAATGAGCTGCTGCCTCAGCATTTATATATAGAGAGTGAGTCAGACGTGCGAGGGCCTGGCAGGGCCTTGGGGCTGGTGGCTCTGCTCCTGGGGCTGCTGTCAGCACTCGGCCACACATCGTCACAGCTCCAACAGGGAGATCCCTGCAGATTCCCAGAACCCTGTCTGCTCTGTGTTTTATGGGCTTTTCCCTGTCCTAACACAGTTCCAATCACAGCCATGAGTCCTACGGATCAGTGCCTGGAAAGAGGCTTTAACGCCCTGGATGCTCACCCAGACTCATGTTCCGTAAGAGCCGACGCCTCCCTGTCCACCATCCTGTTGGGCTGGGCAACACAGCCAGGCTCAGCCACCCCAGGGACTGAAAATATACCCAAACCTAGCTTATGCAGTGGGAAGGAAGTTCCCAAGCCCAAACGGGGACTCTGTGTGTGTGTGGGTGCCACATAAACCAAGCAATAACATAACTGTTCCTGGCTAAAACCAATGACAGTTTATTTTTCTGCACTTCAGGAAAAGGAGTGAGGATGTGCCCAAACCACTGATGGGAAACAACGGGTAAACCCACTGCGTTTTCTGGTGTGTGTCAAGGAAATCCAGTCCAACTGCAGAATATACAGTGCAGGCAAGGGCCCTGCAGGGATGTCAGGCACAGAATCACACAGCTCTGACCACCACCAGGGAAGGATTTGCTTCCCTGACCTGGGACACCCTACACAGGGGAATCCTTGCACAGACACCACTTTGGGTTCAACTTCCCCAGGGAACAGTGCCCTTTCCAGGGAGAGTGACAGAGAGAACTCATCTGGCAAAGTTCTTTATACCTTAAGGAACTGGAAAAGCCAATCACTTTCCAACAATGCTCAGGAAATGATGCTTAGGAACTGAAAAATCAAACCAGCTCTAACACAACCCCCACGAACAACTTAATTTTGTGACCGAATAAGCACGCACAGCACCCTAATTGGGAAGGTAACTATACAAGGCATAATTTACATAATAAGTTGAATTTGATTAGTTTCAAAGTCATCTGACAATCAGTCCATTTCCTTTGTTGACAATGTGTATCTCAAAGCACATTTCTGACCCCCAGGAGGTCATTTCCCACGATCCAGCCCAACAGGGAATGAACAGGGAGTGTTTGCAGCTGCCTGGGTTTAGCCATCACCAAGGCAGTAACTCCACCATTTCATTTTTCTTTCTCTCTCTCAGGCCAGACAAACCCATGAAGACTCAGTGAAATGCTGCAATAATGACCAGGCCACTGTCCCTCCTGTCAGTCTGCTGACAGCAGGTACATGCACAATGCTCCACTTTTACCTGACCAGTTGCTTTTTGGGGTCCAGGATGTTTAATAACTTGTCTGCATACACCTTCTTAGAAGCAGTAAACAGAATAATCTAGGGATTGGAGGGGAAAAAAAGTCATTATTTGAGACACAAATATGTGGCTATAACCAAAAACTGAAGTTCAAAGGGAGTATCTGATTGTTTTACCTCATAAATCTGAGACATACGTTCCAGGAACTCTCGGAAGAATGGCCTTAGCCGGACATACACCTGGAGCAGAGATGGATTTAGTGAGCATCCACATCCCTCAGCTACCACCCACACCACCAAGCACCACTTTGTACAGATCAGCACTATAAATCAACAGCAAATATCAACTCGTTATGTACTAAAACCAGCCCAGTGACAGCACTATCATCTCACAGCCTCAGCAGCTATAAGGGAAGGTCTAGGATGGTAACATTGGGCATAATTCACTGGAAAATTGGATGGAATTTGAACTAATTTCAATCAAATACACACAAATTGGACAATCTGTAAAGAAAAAACAAATCTGGTTGCTGTGACTGGACATCCTGGACTGGCTCTCACCAGTTCAATCACTGGACCTTGTGTGCAGCACATGAACTAAATCATCTAATAACCACTAACAACTACAAACTGAACCTGAGGGGTCAGAAGGGATTGAAAAAGGCTTCAGTTGTCCCCAGATTTCCACAAACCCAAACACCACCAGCACAGAACTGCACAGAGAAATCATGCCCCGAACAAGTGTAGACTTATAGAGGACACCAAGTCAGGAGACTTGTGCCTCTCTCTGACTGAACTCCCAGGTTTGGGCTCACATGGAGCACCTGCATGACCCTGCAGCCCTAGGGCACTGCCCAGCACCTGGCAGGTGTGCGGGCACATCCCCAGCTCTGCTCTGTCCCTGTGGGTCAGCACTCAGCTCTGTTTGTGGTGCTGGGTGTGACCTGAGCCAGCAGTGACAACACAAGTGAGGGGCATAAACAGCAGCCCCAAGCTCTGCTCAGTTATTTCTGGTTCAGAGATTGCCCACACAGAACCAGATCTTTGAGAGAGCTATCCAGGGAGGGAAGGGAGGAAACTGAGCCGCTTCTCATTTCAGGGTGAGTTCAGCTTTATCAGTATTTTTAACAGCCCATCAGGAATAGGCTTAAATTTTCCTCAAATCACAGTAAACCTCCACAAGGATTAGTAGTACATGAACTTAGGCCTGAATTTCCCTGAAAATCACAGTAAATCTCCACAAGGACTTGTAGTACATGAACTGAGTTGTATCAGGTTTGCAGGTGGACATAACCAAGTGAGCAGAGGGGAAGAAAATGGGAACAGCTGAACAAAACTCCTTGCCAACCTTGACCCCTCCAGAGAGTTCACCTCCAGAGAGGTGTAAAATGCCACACAGCTGCTTCTCTTTCCTTTCACAACACCAAATGCACACAGCAAGGATGCCCATGTGAAACAAGAAGGTTTGCATTATTTCTACTTACCTGGTAAATGACATCTTGAAAAAGAACTGGGAAAGTGAGTGCAGCATCTTCTAATTCATTTAGACTACAGTGCACTAATGTTTCATCCTATTAAATGTGATAGAAAACAAAGAAAAAATTGTGAAAGAATGTTGAAAATAGGAGTTTTCTGTTCACTTTAAGGCAGATTTATTTAGTCTGGAAAAAGTGTACTTTTGTGCAAGTGCTGCCAAGAGTGAGGAAGAATTCTTAGAATGAATGAAACATTTCATTATTCTTGAAGGTTTTAGAAGGTTTCACTTGAAATGGTGTGTTAGGAGTGTAATTGTAAGAAGATATTGTAATCCTCTCCTTCAGCTCCAACCTGATCTCTCAGGGTGGACAATCTCCCCATTCACATGATCACAGAGGACAAACCAACTGATGCTGCTCATGATAAACTGAGTCCTGACACCATTAACAGGGGCTGAAACACTTTCAAACCAGACACCAAAACAAATTATTACCAAGACAAATATATCTTCTATGAGTACCTGAAAAGTGGATTTGTGCCTGCAAGAATAAGAATGTTCTAAGAATTACAAGTTTCATTCTCCATCAATCGATGCAAGACACACAAAGCTGAATCCTCCTGTTTATTCCATGACATTTTTCCCACACTGGATTTAGGGAAGTTTCAGGGGACAGAAAACTCTTTGTTTGAGATGATAAAAACTGCTAATGCTTTTTTTTAAGAGCAGGATGTAAGTATTTGACAAATACACAAGTGATTCTATGCCTGCCACTGTTCATTCTTCATTAACTATTTTTAGTGTTTTTAGCTAGAAATTATGTAATATTCAATAGTGGTTTTGTTCAAAGCAAACATGGCTAATTTCCACAGCAACCCAAATAATGGCAATGCTTTGGTGTGTGTTTGTAGAGCTACTTACCAGGTCTAGGACTAATGAGAACTCTGGTGTGCTTCTGGTTTTGAGTGGGAGAGCTGGTTTCCTGTTCAGCTGCTCTTCTGTCAGTGGGGGCACGTGTTTGATGAAATAGTATCTGCAAGGGACAGAGATTTTTGCTGTAAAATGTACATTATTGAGCTGTAATGTTGTAGCCCAGCTTCATATTTGATTTAAGGCTGCACAGGAAATAAGCATCTTAAACTGAATAAACCCCACAACAATATACACATATTTTTCTAAGCTAAAAACTTCTGGATTTCATTCTCATAACATAAAATGACCCAACTTAAATAAGTGTCTTAACCCAACACCCCAAATGATCAATTCACTGTTTTCAGCCCAGACATTGCTGGCACTTACGGATCAAAGACTTCCCAGTCCTCCTCATAGGTGGCTTCTGCGTGTGCTGATGAGTAACCACTGTCTGGAGATACTGGTGCTGAAATGCAACCAAAACAACAGTAACACTAAACCCCACTGGAGCTAGGTCTTATTAGTGCACTTCTTCACCTGACACCAGGGAAAGCCAGCAGGGAACACTGTGCTCCAGCCCCACCTGCCCTCCCTGGGTCTGGGGTCACACATCACCTCTGTCAGAGGTCACAGTTCCCTCCCTGCAAAGAGCCTTCCAAAACTACTTATCTACCAAAGCTTGCAGGGTTAGGGAACCGCTAAGGGTTTGATGTTGCACATCCCCACAGAAGCTGAGTTTTATGGATATTTTTTGGGCACCAAAAGGTGTATGTTGAGTCTTTTGCAGAAAACACGGAAAACAAGTGCAGGATCTGTGTTTCTCCTTCACCATGTGGTTCTAATGAATCCAAATGCTGCAGATTTCTTTGTTGTAAGCAGCACGTCCGGAGTGTCCATGTTCAATATCAATAACGTGTTCAACGTTAATAAAAATGCCTTTCTTCTGGAATCTCTGTTTCCATGTGTAGAAGTGTTATGAGACTGAGTTGTACTGGGGATAAGACCTGCCTAAACTGTGTCTTTGGTGCATAAACCAGATTTGTCTACTCACCATAAAACCCAATACTAACACTGCACACCCTGAGGAAAGCTGGAATAGGAATTTATACAGAGTGCAGCTGCAGGGATTTCCCTAGGCGCACCAACACCCCCCAGAGAGCCCTGGGCACAGGTTACACCCTTTAGAGAGCCCTCTAGGCACCAGTTCCAGACCCTTCAGTGAGCTGTAAGCACCAGTTCCAGACCCTTCAGAGAGCGCTGAGCACCAGTTCCATACCCTTCACAGAGCTCTGGGCACCAGTTCCATACCCCTCAGAGAGCTCAGGGCACCAGTTCCATACCCTTCAGAGAGCTCTGGGCACCAGTTCCATACCCCTCAGAGAGCTCAGGGCACCAGTTCCATACCCTTCAGAGAGCTCTGGGCACCAGTTCCATACCCCTCAGAGAGCTCAGGGCACCAGTCCCACACCCTTCAGCATACCCAGGGCAGGCAGCAGTGCTCTCTTACCTGTGAGGGGTGGCAGGTCCCTGTCAGTTGGCTCCTCCACCTCGGCCAGGCCGTTGTTGAGGGCCCTGACCTGCACAGCCTGGGAGCTGTACGCAGCGCCGTTGGTGGACGTGGCTGTGCTCGTGGTGATCTCATCCACCTGGTCCATGTCAAGCTGCTTCACGATTTCTTCAGCTTCTACAGCTTGGCCTGGAGAGTCTGAGCCTGATGTCCCTGAGGAAGAGTTTGGAACACTCATGACCTTTCAGCTGAGTTCCCTGTCACAGTACTGACAGTCACTGACAGAGTTTCACAATAATCAAAGGTATCTGCACTGATTCCCATCACAACAATAAGAACCAAAACCAAGACCACGACAAATACCTTTAAAATGTGTTTGGGACAAGGAATTTCATCCTTTTTTTGTTCTTCTCCTTACCTTTTTTTACTAGAAGGTGCACCACTAGATCCTTATACATATGAAATAAATCTTCTAATGCTTATCAACTTATTGCTTCTTTAATTAATGATCAACCCATGTAAGAATTAATGAGCCCTTTCTGTGCCAGCTCTTGGTCTGTAAATCGGAATGACAAGTGTCCTGCTGCTCTATCCCGCTCCTCTTTACCACCACTGGGTTTTCAGCTCAGACTCACCATTTTTATTTGCTGGTGAAAAGAAGTTAAAGACAGGGGAGAATATGGTCCCCAGCAGCGTTGTCCGGGGAGGGCTGCCGGTGCTGGGGTTGTCTTCCAACTTCCCATTCTGCTTCACGTGTTGGTTTGTCATCTCGTAGCTTCCAGCCTCTGCGAAAGGATGGTTAGGAGTTACAACACCACACTGATGGGTTTCAGCCACATCCTCTCCTGCACTGTCAGTATCTGCACCGTGGGAGTGATCCTTCCTGGTCAGGGCTCAGCTTCGTGCACAAGACAGCAATTTAGCACCAACATATAACCAAAACGTCCCTTTTCAACACCATTTTGACTCTACAAATCAGGAAGCACTCCCTGCTTATAGAAACGACAGGAGTTTCAATCCCTGCTGGGAGCCAGACTGAGCTGTGGGTCCCTTCCTGAGCACATCGGTGTCAGTGTCCCTGCGACTCCACTAGATGGAAGCAGGAGAAAAGTGAACTCCACGGCTGAGCCTGCAAACTGCACCACATGAGAGTCCACAATGTGTTAGCCACACACACATGTGCACAGATAAAATTCTGAGTAAAATAACTCTTAGTTGTTATCACAGATAACAGGGAGCAGAATTCAATAAACCTTCACACTACAAATCTGACATGTAACCACAAAGGTTTTCCCTAACTGTGCAGGTACAATTATGTACATCCCAGGACTCGAGTTCTGAGCTCATGGCTGAGGTCCAAGGCAGTTCTGAGGCTGAGATGAAGGAGAATTCTTTCCTTCACAAGCTCGGAGACATCTGTCCATACGGAAGTGGATTCTGTGCACATGAGCTGAGAACCTTCCTGTCAGCTGAGATGACGGAGCTGCAGGAGGACTTCACACGCCTCTGTTCCTACACGGAACGTGGGGTGTGTCAGCTGCAGCTCCAAGCCCTCACTAATAGGGAACGTTTTAATTAAGAACTTCTAGCCCTGGAGCAGTAACATGGGCTCAGGGTGCTCTCTGTGCACCTCAGACACCACAGGGTCACAGGATGGGTTGGGCTGGGAAGGGACCTCACAGACCACCTCATTCCACCTCCTGCCATGGGCAGGGACACTTTCCACTAGCCCAGGTTGCTCAGAGCTCCATCCAACCTGGCCTGGAACACTCCCAGGGATGGAGCAGCAAGTGCCAGTGCCTCATCACCCTCACAGCTTCCTTAGAAAAAAGTTTAAAGAATGGTTTTCAAGTCAGATCTGGAACCGCAGCCAATGCTCTAAGTGTCAGTGACATTGTTGTCATGTCATTATTAGAGATAGTCAAGAAGAGACAACTTTCACAGGCAATCTCCATCCTTGGAGAGATCCTAAACCTGCTTGGACAATCTCACTCCTGAGGCAGATCTCACTCCTAGCTGGATCAACACTGCTGGAAGAGGAGCAGGGGCACTGCTCCAGGTGACCTTTAAGAGGCCCTTTCCCATCCAAAGCTTCCTACAATTCCATGAGAAAACCTATCTGTGTTTTTGACAAGTACTTCCAGTACAAAGCACACCTGGTTACCCTCACAAAGGTCACAAGTTGGGAAGCTGTATTTCACTTCTATTTGTGAGAAAATGGGAGAAGAGCTAAATCCCATAATTATCATTGACTTTTAATAATAATGATGGTAATAATAATAACAAATTTCACTTTTATTTGTGAGAAAATGGGAGAAGAGCTCAACCCCATAATTATCATAGAATAAAAATGATGACAATGATGACGATGATGATGATGATGCTGGTAGTAGTCCCAAAATAGCTGATGCCGATCACAAATCCAAACTGTCCTTACAGAGACACTATAGATGTGTGTGAGGAGTGATGCAAGTGTTGCTCACAGCCCTGAAGACTCGTTTTGCCAGGATTAGCTCTCCCTGGAAGCAGGCACAGCCCCCAGCAGCCTCCCCCACCGAAGCCTGTCCCGGGGCAGTCAGGAGCTGGGGGATGAGCACTGCAATACACGATCGCGATTTACCCACCTCCATTCATCTGACTTTTCCGCCGCACCCGGGAGAGCTGTTTGTTGGGCTTCTCTCCAGTCTGAGGGGTGGATGTGATCAGGTTATCATCTGTGTCCCGGTCGATTCGGCTCCTCTTCGTGGGGTTTTCTCTTTCTTCCTTAAAGCAGAAAAGGGGGAGAGGAGAAATACCCTGAGCAGTGTCTGTCTCCTCTCATACCAGAGTGTTAGCTCCCAGGGAAAGCTCACCAAGGATCCACTGACTGTTCACTTCCAGATGGGAATATATAACATGTGACTGGCCAGATGGGATTTGGAATGGGTTTAAACTAACACAACCTGAGGCAAAGAGCAAAGTATGGGGGGGAAAACAATGTGCTTGGAGCCACTGCAGGAATAAAAATTTATTTAGGTGCTTGGACAGCCAGTTTATAAACACTCCAGGGCTGCAAGGTTGGAAATGCAGAGACAAGGTAGCTAAAGTGACCTGAAACTTGGGTTTTCTGCCCGTTGAATACACAGGAGGTGAACTGCTCAGCCATGTCCAGTGGGACAATCCATATCACATAGTTCAGGGCACAGCTAAGCTGTTACAAACCCAAGGACTCTCCTTCCCTGGAAGTAAGTGACTGCTCTTTCCTGAAGCACTCACAGGAATGAGAGAAAGCCAAAGAGTTTTGTGTATTTCTCTGCACATTTTTCTGACAGGTTCCTTCCTCTTTCCCCCCAAAGCACCTACTGCAGCTTAATAAACTGTAACTCTGAACTCTAAAGCACAGAGGTCACAGAGTGCACTGAAAGATGTGAGCCAAGGCAAGGTCCATGGAATTACATATCAGCATAAACAACAAGGCCACACACTGTATCAACACTGAGATTTAGTGGCTTTCCCTGACAAAATGTGACTCTGGTGCAGTGGGCAGGGCAGAGCTCCTGCAGGAATCCCTGAGCAGCTGGATCAGCTCCATGACAGTTGGATTCTGAGGTCTGACCTTTATTGATTGACCCCTGAATGATATAGGATAAAAATGCTAAAAATATTCAGCAAATTCATTCTTCAGACTGGATTTCTTAGATGCCAGCACTGGTAATTCCTCCAGTTTGGATTCAAGGGATCTGTAAACCAGATTCAGTACATTTTTAAGATGTACTGAATTTATTAGGCAACACTGTCACAAAGGAATAAATCCTGTGATTTACTGGACTGTTAACTATACCTAGAGTGACTCCTGAAGGGTTTCGGCCTGCTCTGCCTGACAGCTCTCACAGGCACTTGTTGCCTTCCAAGTCTTTACATTTTGCCTCCACCACACTATTTAGTCCTAGTGAAAATTGTTTTAAATCCGATTTAACTGGCTCTGCCCCAACTCCCACCCAGAGCAGGAGCCCAGAGCAGCCATACCTTGGGTGTGCTTCCTTTGATGAACTTTTTGATGGAAGACAAGAGGCCAGTCTCATTTTTCTGTGGCTTTCCCCCGCCTCCAGGCAGGCTCTCCTCCACCTCTGAGTGTTTCCTCTTGGCCCTCAGGGCTCGCTGCGTGTGGATCTGGTTGGACTGCTGAGAAGCTTTCCGCGTCCTCAGCCTCATCTTCATGTGTACCACATGGAAAGCTATAAAAGGAAAAACCAGGAATACTTAGTCATTGAAGAAATGCACTAAGCTTCAGATCATGAATTCAGGAATTATGTAATGCTGGCAGAGCTGTGCTGAGCTCCAGAGCCTCATACATGGCTTCATCCAGAGCAGGGAGGAGATGTTTGTGTGAGAGCACAGCACTGGCACAGGAGCAAATGGGTATAATCCATTTGGACACAGCTAACCATCAGGTCAATGATGTTTGGCACAACCCTCCAAAACAACTGGGAGCAAGGAAAAACCTACATGCTAAGAGGTGTCTGGATCTGGTGCGGGAGGATATGGTTTAGTGGTTACAGCAATGACAGGTTAATGGTTGGACTTGAGGACCTGAGAGGTCTCCTCCACTCCTGATGACTCTGATTCTGTGCTTTAGGCTGAAAAGGTCTGTGTGGTGTCTCCAGCCCCAAAGGCTCAAGCTGATGGCCCAGGGAGGGCTTTCCACCCTCTGTTCCTCTCTGTACTTCATTTTAAGTCTCTACATTAAATCTGAGATGAAGCATAAATGAAAATCCCTGACAAGTATTCCCAGCAGAAGGAACCATGAGACTGTGTCCTCAGTGTGGGTAAGGACAGAGCATGAGCCTGTACCACAAAGGTACCCGAGATGGAGCTTCACCACAGCTGAGTTTGGGAATCACACCAGACCTCAGGAAGGCTCATGCAAGGGCAATATTTATTAAAGCAGAGGGAAATGCCATTCCCAGGAATGCATCCCGTTTTTTTCCATTTATCTCCAGCCTTCCAGTGCACTGCTGGTGTTGCCACAACTGTGCCTCAGTGTCACTGCTGCTCTGGGCCAGGGCTGTGCCTTCTGCAGCTGAGCAGAGCTCACACCTGAGCTGGTCTGAAGGGAACTCCTCATGTACTTAAAATAATTCATATATGGATCAGGGGCACAAAAATGAAGTAGCAAGAAATCCAGCTGAGGTGTAATGCACAGAAATATTGCTAAGGACATCATTTGCATTTCCTAGCTGAAGTAATGACAAAAAGCAGGTCTTTAAAGAACCCCTATGCTTACCGGGACAGGAATCAGTGTCTGCCCTTCCGCAGCCCATGGAGTGTGGGTCTGATTGCTCACAGACAGAACAAACACTCTAAGTCATTTAACATGCAAGTGATGTCACAGCAGGTATGTTCTTTGGGAAAAGGCAGTGGTGGCACTGGGATGAGTCACAGAGAAACACTGACAATGGTTTCCAAAACCAGTCCAAAGCCTGTACACAGCTGCATTTTTTCAACCTAATGTCACAGAAAGGTGTTGCAGCTATAACCAGCTGACAAAGGAGGCTCAGGTTTGCCCTGAGCCTTCTCTTCTCCGGACTGAGCCCCTCCAGCTCCCTCAGCCCCCTATGACTTACTCTCCAGCCCCTTCCCCAGCTCCATTCCCTTCCCTGGACATGCTTCAGCCCCTCAGTGTCTTGTTGTGAGGGTCCCAGAGCTGTCCTCAGGACTGGAGGAGCGACAGGAGTGCCAGCACCGGGCACAGGCACTGCCCTGGGGCTGTGCCCACACTGTGTATTGGCCACACAGTGTGTGTAGAAAGGAATTAAACTGTAACACATGGAGAGAAGACTGACACTAATGAAATTCCAATCTGGGGATGAAAACACCACTTCAAATCTGCTGTCCTGAAAGGTGCCTGATTTTTCCAGCATTGAAACAAATACTAATGAGACAAAAGACAACACAACAGAGTGTGTGTCAGTGGAGAGGAGGTATTTATCCAGCAAGGAGGTGTTCAGCTCACCTGTAAACCCCTGGCAGAGAGCTCCTTGGCTCTGTGCATGTTCTGGGTATCAGCCCTGGAGTTATCAACATCTCTAATGGGCTTAGCAACAGGTACCTGCAATCCTCTCAGGGACAGTACTTTGCCTTCCTGGTGCTTGATCCATGTTATGGGGAGTTTGGATTGAATTAGAGTAGTGTCTCCCCCCTGAAGCAGGCACAGACCAGGCTGCAGGACTCCACACAGTCACAACAATCAGGTCTGAACAGAGAGGAGAATCTCTTCCTGAGCCCTGCAGGATCTGGGTCTCCCCACAGTGTCCCATCCCTGTGTGAGCAGGTACCTCCACCTCAGCTGGGCAGGGAGCTGTGCCAAGGGACATCTGCTCTCAAACCCCTTCCCTCTTCAACTCCTTCTACATTTGTAATAAACCCAGAAAGCTGCAGGGGGAAAGGAAGAGAAATACATGGTAAAGAGGCACTAAAAGGAATTCTCATTAAACAATTTGGGGGACAGGAAAATAAAATGAAGGAGCTGTTAAAAAGCAGCAGCTAAATGAGCTATGGATACAAGAAATTCCCAGTTTTCCTAAATCCACACATACCACGTGCCAGGCTTCCTGCCCTGAAAATACTGCTGTTATTCCAAGAGCTACGAGCGCAGCGAATTCCCTGTTTTCCTGAGTCCCCACACACCATGTGTCAGGCTCCTTACCCTGTGACCACTGCTGTTATTCCATGAGCTGTGGCCGCAGTGAATTCCCTGTTCTCCTGAGCTCCCTGCCCTGAGAACTGCTGTCATCCCACTTCACCTACAGGACAAACTCCTGTGAGCGACTCACAGCGGACTAAGAGCACACAGGGCTCTGCACTCAGGGATGCTTCATTTCCACCACACATGACACAGTTTTCTCTGGTTTTCCCCAAACTGTTAAAAGGAGAATTAGGCAAAGCACATCTAATTACAGGGTTTGGGGCTTTCTGCTACAGGAACAGTTGGAGATGGTGAAAGAACAATAGTGAGGAACAATAGGAAGAGATAAGTGACAGGAAAATTCAATACAATAGTGTTAAACCATTTCCCCATTCAGTTTGGCACTCAAGAATAGCACTGAGCTGCCACCATGGAAATACATTTATCCCAGGTCTCCACACCAGAGGAGCTTCAGAGGAGTCAGACAGCTGAACACACCTTAGGAGCAGAAGTTGGTGAGTGACAAGAACACACTGGTGATAAACTTGTATTGTATATGGTATTTTATGCAATAATATATATAAGATATATCACATAATATATCATATATATCCTAAGAATATATAATAAT
>NW_008688082.1:0-17750 GCF_000695815.1 Acanthisitta chloris
GGGTGGTCCTGCAGGTGAGGAAGTCGCCTGTTTCCCACAGGCGTGGGTTCCTACTCACAACGAGGTAGCCCTACAGACATTTGATTTCTTCTGGAGACAGGGCACGGACTGCCTCCAGCCGAGAGTGGTTATTAGCTCCTGGCCTGCACCCTACAGCCACAGCTTTTCATTTACTGGAATAATGCACAGGACCACACTCTTTATAAGAAGTGTGATGTGGTAACTACAAAAATACAGCTAGGAGTTTTTGCTGGTGTTTTTAGGCCAAACAGCTTATGTCACTAAGCATTACATAAAGGCAGTATTAGTAAGCCCCTCACTCACAAAGTCAAGGTTAACAATTTCAAAATACCTTTTTTCCCCTTTGGTTTTTACACATTACGGCAAAAAGTGTTCTACTACTTTGAGTCTGTAAAGGAAAATCAATTCCTACAGCAGAAGCATTGGTGACTTCACATTAACTCCTTCTCGTCTTATACCTAACAAAACCACAGATGATGTTAATTCCTACAAGGGAATTTCTTGCTCGAAGTTACTAATCAGACAACATTTCAATACAGAGCTGCCCCTCTTGAAAGAGATTGAGCATGCATTCCTCATCTGTGCCATCTGAACCTCAAGCCACACACAGAGCAACCAGTTAAGAAAGCAGACAGAAAAGAACAATGTTTGCAGAAGTCAGATGCCACAGAGCCTCTCGAACTGAGTCTATGGAGGAGTAATTTTCCTTTCAATCACTTTAACAGACAATTTGCTCCATAAACCAAGGAGAACATTTAAATTGAATAAATTTAAACTTTATTTGCAAACAAACTGAACTCAAATGTATGAAGTCCTGGGGCAGTATCAAACTTCTGCAACATCCAGGGAAACTCCGGAACAGTGACATCACATCACCCTTGACATCTTCTATGTCAAGATATCTTAAGATAAGATGTGTAATTCACCAGTGGATCAAGTCTGAGAAACTAGTAACCTAAATTCTTCCTCAATGCTCTTCTAAAACTCCTAAAGAGTGAAGGGGAAAAATTGGAAAAAAAAAAAGAATTAGAAGATAATCACAAAGAAAGAGTAAAATAAGAAAATCCATTTAAAGAGATATACTTTTCTATCCATTAGCTGAATTAGTTTGACACCAGTTGCATAAATGCACATGCTGGCATACATGTTCCAGGCAAAAACAGCCTTAAGAGTCTTGGAATATTCAAGTGGAAGAATTTCAAAGCATGGGAATGACAGGATTGTAGGCTACTACAAAACTATTTCCATATTTGTTTTGCTATTTATCTTATCACCTACTTGAGCTTTAATTCCTTCAAATTCATGATGGATTTGTTTACACAGGTGCTGAAGTTGTATACCTGCTGTAACTAGTAGTAATATTTGAATACCATGTTAACACAGGCCACAAAACTGAGGTAGCCATTTCATAAGCCCAAAGTATAGTTCTGCTAAAGGCTACTTCAGTAATGTATGTAGTATTTCTTCATTTTAATCTGTGATTAAACCTACACCTTGCAGTAAGTTTGGGGTTTTTTGGAGGGGAAAAGGGAAAAAGAGACCTCTCAAACCCACCAAAGTCAATTTCTAAGGGATAAATTGCACTTGAAGCAAGCTCGAAACCAGACACAATAAAGAACAAAACAATTAGATTGTGATAGTCATGTTTCCTCCACAAGTTTGAATACTAGCAGCAGGGAGAATGCTAAGGAAATGAGTCATGACCAGATACTTGCCACCTCTTATTTCTTTACATTACTTCAGTCTTGTCACTAGGGTTTTAGGTGGACGCTTAAGCTGTTTAGAGCTTAGACTTGCTCTTTAAGCCAAGCAACTCATTTGAAGAGTTCAGGGGTATCTGCCGTCCACACAGCAAACTGAGACTTCAGTTTTCAACACAATTTGCAAGCTGCATGATTCAGAGGGCATTAAATCAAACTCCAGATATACTGGAGAGCAGTGTACCTATTCTCCTTGAACATCCTCTAGCACAATAGGGTAGTGGTAAAACTTGGCACTGTTAACTTTATGATTGGACTCTGTCTTAAAGGTTTTTTCCAAACTAAATGATTCTGTGACATTTTGTAGAACATTTTTCTGCACTACCTTCCCCCCCACCTCTTAAGAGTGTAGTTGTTTGGAGTTTGTAACCAGATCCCAACTGCATTAAAAACAAAAAAAAAAAAAAGAGAGCGAAGAGTTTAAGTTTCACTTTCAAGATAGTATTTTACAGTACATACAAAAATACTCCAGGGAAAAACCATACAACTTCATTGACAAAACCACCAATTATAAAGAAATCACAGAGAAATAGCATAACACTTGTTGCATATAAGCAGAATTTTTCCCCACCCCTCAAAAACCCTAATGCACTTCACTGGGTTAGCAGTGTTACCAGTTTACAGAACCAGACCTAAGACTACGATGGGTTTCCACATAACCATTTAGAACAGCTTTCAGGGTTTATCTGAAACCACTTTCTGCATGCCACTTGCTTTCAAAACTGCAACTTGCAGCTGGGCAGTAGTGTCACAACCGTTGCCAATATTTCAGTGCATCTTCAGCTGTGTGTTCAGACTCTGGCTTTACTACCCAGCGACAACAAAAAAAGACTGTTCCTATGTGAGACTTAGAGGTTAAGACAAAAAACCTCAAAACAAACAGGTAACATGGCATGATACATGCCTATCATCTCCATACCTTGGTGGCACCCTCTGCTGCTTTTCTGTCAATATTTAAATTAGTTATGGGCCTCCATAGGAGGCAATAGTTGTGTGGTGCATGGCAGTGCTAGACAGTGGGAAGCTGAGCACCATTGTGAGAGATGCACAGGAGTGGATGTGCCAAATGGGAAGATATTTTAAGATAAGAACGATATATGCATACGAATTAGGGAAGCACAAAGGCATACGAGCACATTCACACACACTTGAAAACAGAATGTGGCTGCAGCAAATAGTTAAACATGTTGACATACATTCCAAATCCAAGTCACAGGACAGACTGGGCTTTGTGGCTATTTCAAAAGATGTTTCAGCTGGTGACAGTTAAGACTTTTTAAAATCTAATAAGGGTAACTGTCAGAAAAATATGCAAAAAGAAGCAAGAGTATACAACAGTATAAAATAAGATCATGAATTTAGCAACAGTTATAGTCACAGTAACCTTCAATACTTTGTTAGGAACTACAACACACATTCAGAACACAGAACATGAACAAGTGATTATCCTCTTCACCTGGAGATATACCAGTTACCTGTTAAGGGTTAGTTTGATGGATCTTTTAACAATACGAATACTATTTGTTGGAATAGGTGATGAAGAATCTGGTAGTTCTTCACTGGAAAGCTTCTACAACACACAAAAAGACACCACAGGAAAAAAAATAATTTTAAATCAGTTAATTAGTTTCTAATTCATTAATTCAGAAGTAGCAGCAGATAAACCCTTTCCTAGCTGAACAGGACATTCTTTATGTACCAAAACAGTATGGCCCAAACCCATTTGCAGAGAATGATTATTTTCACCACACCTCTAGTTTAGTGCCCTCTGTGCAATTCTTTTCTTGCATCAGCTGAGACAACTATATTCCTGATGAGGGAGAAATTAGTTGCAAGTTGCTCAACAGCATAATAGAAGAATCTACCATTTTTCTCAGATCCATGGATCAGGAAAACAGTGTTTCTACTGTCTGGATTACTTCCAGCCTCATAGTCCCCAGTTTCACAACATTTTATATGAGACAGAAGAGTTCAAGTCACCTATAGACTTCAAAGTTTCCAAATCTCCTCACAGAAATCAGGATGCAAGAACTGATTACAGGACAAAAGAGCCAATCAGGAAATAAACTGCCAGTGTTTGGGAGCACAGAAATATGGATTTTCAAGTTCAGTAACTCAGCAACTTGGGCTACATTTCTGTGAGTAAACCTGGAAGGTCACTACTCAGCTATTTAATGTGGTGGAAGCACAACATGCAAAAACTTACCAACTACCAAGTTCACAGGGATTAATGGGACAGAAGTCTTTGTACATAAAATGAAAATACTAGTTTTGCTTTACCTATAAATCCAAAAGCACAATAAATACCTGAGATCTTGGTGCGATCACTGGAATCTGCATGTATTTTCCACCAAGGACACCCTGAAAGAGCCAGAAGGAATTTGTAAGAAAGTATTGCCAAGTTCACGACAGAGGCAGCCCATTTTGGCAGCTAGGATACTTTAAATCATGTGTACATTGACAACCTCCACCTCATGGGGTGG
This sequence comes from Acanthisitta chloris, assembly GCF_000695815.1. Lineage (NCBI taxonomy): Eukaryota > Metazoa > Chordata > Aves > Passeriformes > Acanthisittidae > Acanthisitta > Acanthisitta chloris. The sequence continues at coordinate 4,265 of NW_008688082.1, forward strand.
GTTTGATATTCTGAAGACCTAGAAGGACACAGACTTCAGGTTCAGGTATTTCAACCTTTACCAACAACATCTCGATTTGAGGGATTTGTTCACATCAATAAGTGTGCAGAGTATTTATACGAGACAGTCTAGGCACTATTCAGTTTTTCAGCTAGCGCATGGAATAAAATTACTTAAATATTACATATTTTTGCAGCTTTCCCCTTGACATCTCAAGGATTTTCACTTCCTCTGAATTCTGGATCCCAGACATTTAGCTAGAAGGACAAAGTACAGACTCAAAAGCATTGCTATGCTGAAATGACCTTCATATCTGGGTACAGCTTCAGACAATACATTAAATATATTAGCAGCCATTATTAAAACAACATTTATACAAGTCCACCATTACTCCACAGGAATATCAAGCCTCTCAAAAAATCTGCAAGTTGATTCTTTACAAGTGTCAAAATTGAGATTATTTTTTTTCCCCAGCTGTTCTTTGCCTCTGCTCAAATCAGAGGTCAAGTCACAAGACCAGCTATTTAAGGAGATTTATATAGAGCAATAAAACAAATCAAGCATTACTCTAAAGGTTCCACAAAACCAAGATTCAACAAGCAACTCCACTGCCATTTCAGCACAGGAGATGAGGACTAGGCTGGTGACTTTTTAAGCAGCAAAACCATTAATAGGCATTCAAAAAGCATCTGCCAGAACCAGATTAGCTTTTACATTTATAAGATTCGTATCCTCTTCATTTGGAGATGAATTTATTTCTGAATTGTTTTAAGAACTGCCTTCCAGATGAGACAGTTCATTCAGCAATTAGTTACGGCAGTGATAAGTACAGTAGTATTTCTGGTGACTTTTTAAGCAGCAAAACCATTAATAGGCATTCAAAAAGCATCTGCCAGAACCAGATTAGCTTTTACATTTATAAGATTCGTATCCTCTTCATTTGGAGATGAATTTATTTCTGAATTGTTTTAAGAACTGCCTTCCAGATGAGACAGTTCATTCAGCAATTAGTTACGGCAGTGATAAGTACAGTAGTATTTAGAGACCTTGGCACCAGATGAGAAAGTCACTAGTGCCAAATCCTTCCAAAAACTGTTTAATAGCCATACATTATATATAAGACAATTTATTTTATCTACATCCTAGTAAAACTATAATTATGCTTAAATTTAGATTCCCAAAACCATTTGGGGCATGTAAAAATGCATGTCTCAGTTATTTCGTTTATTCTACATCAGTAATCAATACTACTTCAAACCCTCCTTAGCCTAACCCCCCCTCCTTGCCTTTTCTCCATCTATGGCTTTTGCAGGGCATTCTCCCGACGGAAGCAGACGAGATACTTTAGAGGCTGATGAATAACATTCTTTAGGTGAAGCACTCTTAGGATCTGTGATTAGAGTCCGACTTATTTTACACTGTCCTTGGACAAAACATGCTCTGAGTTGAGAAACTGTATTATATCCTGGAACGGTGCACCCAATTGGAGATCCTGCTGTTCTTAGTGCAACTGTGGCCTCCATTTCTGTAGGAGACATATAGCTTTTAGAGTTTGGCCATGAAATTAGAATCATAGAAGCACAGAATTACAGAATCACCAAGGTTGGAAGAGACCTCTAAAATGATCAAGCCCAACTGTCCACCTCGCACTACCAGTGAAGCCCCTAAACCACATCACCCAAGAGTGCATTCCAACTACCACCTCAAATACATACTTGGATCAGTCCTAGAAATGCAGAGTTCTTTAGACATTGATGGCTCAGCTACACTGTTAACACCAGTACAACTCTGACGTTCAACATTGCTGAAAAAGTCAAATACTAGAGTTACAAAATGATAGTTCGTAAAAGACTGTATCTCTCATTTCCACGATGTTCATAAACATAAGACACTCCAGCTTCAAGTTACACCCATGAGAATTTAGATCAAGACCAAATAATTTACCTGGTATCAAGTTCTTCACTCCTATGTGTTCATGTGCATTACATTATTTTTTCAAGGATTTCTTCAACCCATCTCCCCCCATATGCCCAAGGGAGAAGGCAGCTTTATTCCTGAAGCCCTTAGAGCTCTCCATATGCTTATGATCCATATGGATTCAAACAAGAAATCCTAGACCTCGTTTACATTGTGTTCTAGTTAAAAGCAGCTTCTTCACCGTTCTAAGGTCACGGCACTAACCTTTCTGTCTCTGCTGTAGAGGTGTCCAATTTACGTATTTTATTTATGGAAGAGGAATCACACGGTGTCCTGGAATCTCTGTCTTTGGAACTGTCCGAACAGCTTTCACCTGAAGATGACCTTTTGCACTGAAGTCCAGTAGTATTTTGACTAATATCTGTCGCTCTTCGCTGAAACAACAGTTAAAAAATAAAGTTTTCAGGTAATTATTAAAGCAAAAAAACCCCAATACTGCCGGAAGAGACACATTTTTGTTATACCTTCCTCCTTTTCTGCAAGGTTTCTGCTGGCAAAAAATAACGGAGATGCTTTCTCTTCACATATGTTGCATCAAGCTTCATCCCTTCCTTCAGAATGTTGAGGGCAATAGCCTGCCTGTAAACTGACATCAAATACAGTGTTGTAGCTTAGTGGAGATGCTGCATTATGTGGCTGTCAAAGTTACCTATGGTTTCTTTGGAAACATGTGTCCAGCTCACATAAAGAACAAGGAGTTCCCAGCCTAAGGGACAATCAAATGCTCCCCAAGCGCTTCCCAGGGGATAAATGTGACTACAATGCTCATTTCACATCTAGCATAGACCAAATACACTACAGGTATTTAAATTCAAATATGCAATTAGATGTTCAGTTACAGCTGTGGCTTGCTAATCATGCAGCTCACATCAGAGCCAATTTGTACCTGAAGGAGGTTAATACTCCTTAACCATTTCTGGTTGAGAATAGATCTAGATAACTTTCTGAATAACCCCAGTTGTGCAAAGCTGAGGAGAAACCAGACACCTCACTCAATAGACAGCCTAATTTTTGATTTGACATTTACAGTGGTGATTTTCTTTACTGTAACAGCTCTGTATCATCATACAACTTTCCAGCAGTTAAGATATTAACATTTATTCTGTCCAAGGAAGTAAGACTGGATTTTAGGGACATCTGACTTATCAGACTCCCTGCAATTTAAACAGGTTTTGCTTAACGGCCTGCAAACAGCCTTTTATGCAACTGAAAAATGCTATACCAGCACAGCAATTATTACAAAATTAAGTCACATTTGATAGACCAGTGAGATAAGCTCATCATGTGTGTAACTGGAAAGTCAGTTTAATAACACAGAGTGGGAATCAAAGTAAAGACATGCAACGGAAAGGATTACAAATCTTTCCACAGAGACTTAGACCTATAGAAAAGGCCTAGAAGTGAAATAAAAGCACAAATATGAACATTCACACCAATTCACAATTCTTTCAAAGTAAAGTCAATAGTTTTCACATAAAACAGAGATAAAACTCCATTGAACAAAAGATCTCCAAACTGAGCCTTATATCCTTGAGTCCAACAACTTGAAGTTAGTATTTGCCCTCTAAAAATATTCTCTCAAAGTCAAGGCACACAATAGCAGCTTTCTAGCACATAACTACTGGTCATCCCTACATTTGCCAGAGAATTTCGCACCTCAAGAAATACCTTTTCTGTTCAATTCTCTCTGGATTCAAGCCCTCTATCTTATACATACTATAGGCTGTGCTTCACTCAACTAAGAGAACACAGCTGTACTAACAGTATTTGTGCAGAAACAATTTAACATTAGTTCTGGCCTCTTAGCAGAACATAAAATGTCATTAACATAATTTACATTTGTCACAATGTTGAAACACAGAGCCACTGTATGGAATGCCCAAGTACAGATAATGGTGCAAGTCTGAGGAAGTCACCCCAGCTGGCTTGAGACTCAGACAAGAGTTTGTATACATTTTTCTGTGCTTTTCTCATACCCCAAGTATGAGTTAAGAGGGTTGGGTTTTACTGCATTTACTCATGTTGTCTGAGCAAGACAATGCACAGTTCATGCTGCTACTATGGATAAACTCAATAAACATTTAAAAGAGTCTGCTGTTTAGAACTTTGTCCAAGCACACTTGTCACATCAGAAGAGTAACCCAATTTCCTTAGTTCTTTGTTTCTTCTTAGGCAGGCCTAAGCAAGCACGCACTTCTGAGAGGTACAAAGAGCAGCCTGCTTGGGAAGAACCACCAGATTATGGGAAAGACAACTTTCAAACAACTCCTCATGCCAAACCCCCTTCTTCTAGGGCTGTCTAACAACTCTTGCAGTATTGATTTATTTCTAAATCTATCAAAAGTAGTAATGGAATATAAGCATGAAAATTTACATGCAAGACTGCATGTGACAACTCACTGACTTTCATGGTTCTGGAATCATATCATACACAAACTGTTGTCTTGGAAAAATAGCACCAACAGGCATTAATAACTCATTTTAAAGCTTGGTAGAGTCAATTCCCACTTTTCAAGTTCAGCAGCTGACTACTGTTTTTTGACAAATGTAGCTGCCCCCAGTACATGGACATCTCCTGGCTTCACATCTGACTGTTCCTTCAGGAACTGTTGTTTCTTTGTGACTATTTACATACGGTATGTAACTAACACATTTTTGTTTCAAGATGGACTTATTTTGACAAAGTGTCATCACATTACATTTTTTAATTAATATGTTTCAGTCTATAGGAATATCTAACAACAGAAGGAAGCACAATTCACTTTGTGAGGCAACTTCCACAGGGATACAAAAAAATTTAAACCCTCCAAGTCTAGAGCAAAATAGAGGCTTACCTGTATCCGTGAATGACTGTACCCCATATGTTAGATCAATGTTAGTCTTTTCTGCACTTTCCACTTTCTTAAATACAAGTCCAAGAAACCACATTGACACATAGCCACTCCTACAAAGACAGATTCACAAACTTGATTTAGGCATAGATGGCAGTTATTTAGATTAGAGCACCTACTGCCCAGAAGGCATTAAGCAAAACACTTTAGGTGTAGGCAGCGGTTAAAGATTAGAGCCAGCCCCAGAAAACTTAAGCTCTCAGACTACTTCTCTCTGAAGTCCTCCCTCCTTTAAAAAGTGCTTTAGTGCTCAGTACCCTGTCTGTTAGAGCATGTACCTACAAAATTAGACTGCAGGTATGTATTGAACATCTCTCACCAATGAACTGAGGTGAATGAGTATAAAGCAGTTACAATACATTGGCAAAACTGTACTTCAGAGAAGTAATGGAACTCACTGTTTACAGAGATCTTCATTGCCAGGGAAAGACTGCGGTTGTACATGTGCAATAGTTACAAATTCATTCCTTTCCAAGTTCCCAACCAGCACACGGATTTTAGACTCAACGAGGCCAATCCTGGTAAGATCAAGAGATATTTACTCATTTTAACTGTATCCAGCACATCAGTTAGGTGCCTTTTTGTAATACAATGTTAACCAAGGAGTACGTTTCATACAGCCGAACAGATGCTGGATCTTTCTATGACATACACTAACTTGAGCTGTTTCCAGTGAGATTTGAGCTGTAATTTGAGCTACTGTTTCCAAAGACAGAGGTAAATAAGTTTAACATGTACTCTTAACAGTTCAGATAACACTTCAACCTATAATCTATGATGAAAATATCAGCAAGCAGCACCTCTGGTTACATTTTGAAATGCAGCAAAACTCCTTTCTACCCCAAGGATCAAGCAGCTTAGAAAATGCTCAAGCACAACTGTTCAATTATGCCCAAGTAAACATACAATTCTCCCTGCAGATTGATGAGTGAAAATGGAAAAACAATTTTCAATAAATAATTAATAAACAAATGATCTCATCGTCTCATCAGAAACTTACCTGAGAAATTAATCAGACCAAAAGGGCTTTAATTTATTTAAATAAAGTATTGGCATTTTACCTTTTTACTTAAAACTCTGCTAACTTTGAAAGCAGTCAGAAATCTGTATGTTCTTCAAAAGCATCTTACATTGATGAACAACAGAGCTGTGTTATCTATTCCCAAATCCATTCAAGAAATGGTCAACAAAACTTGTTGCTATAGCAAACTGAAGCAAGTTTATCTTCTGCTTTTTCATTCTCCCAGATGCAAAACTGGAAAATTTGCCTTTGTTTGTGTCTCTGTAGAAACATTACTGAAGAATAGCAGGTCTGGAACAGGCTGACTATATGACCAGAGCAATTTAGCATTGAGCACAATCTGTCCTAAATTAAATATGTTCACTCAAACTATTTTATGAACCCAAGTCTAAGGCTCTAGAACAGTGGTCTCCAAAGCAGGGGTGTGTGTGGGAGGTGTCTACTCCATACCTAGTTGCATAGATAAGTACTTCATTTATTAATACAATTCACAAAAATAAAGTGCAACACTGAATTGAGTTTCAATTATGCACTGTTCCCACATTTAAAGTAAGACTTACCAGTTTAAGTGATGCTCTTTTGTAGAGGCACTGGCAATTAACACAACATAATGTCTAGAAGAAAAGAAAAATGAATACACTAGCTCAGGACTTTATTCTACATTCTAAAGATTTTTATTTTTTTTTTAGTAAAAGCAGAGTCAATGGCATAACACAGTTTTTCCTTACAAAAATTCATATGACTACCTCCATTTTCTTTTAAAAAAAACCCCAAACCAAAACACATCAATGTCATCTATTTAGACTGCAAGTTAAAACTGACTGTAATTAAATCATTTCAGGTCCAGACAACAGATTTCATACATACTTGTACTTCTGAAAGAAGTCGAGTGGTTCAAAGAGCTTTGACCAGTCTGATTTTCCTTTGAGAATCTCATCTATGACTTCAAGCCCTACAATTAAGATTGAAAACCGTATTATAATTCTGTTTTTAAGAGTAGCATGATATAGACTTTACAAGATAAAGGTTTAGAACCAGTAACTGACAGGTGAAAAAGTAGGAATTCCCTTGACACAATGCAGATCTACTACAACAGTTCATTGGAAGACTGGTGCCTTGTTGCCTGCAACAGGAATACTTCCCAGAGACCTCACCCTACCTAAAACACCTCACTGAACAAAACTTATCAGATAATATGGTTTCATATAGCAAGAAGTAAATCAGTGAATAAGCATGGAAGGTACATTACCACGTTGGAATTCCTCTACCATTACTGCTCGTGTTGATGTAGAGACATTGTATGTGGAGTTCTGCTGGGGATAGGCTGGTGTGATGATGGGCATCACATGGTGCCGGTCTGATAGGTTTACCTAGGATGTTACAACATTGTTCAGCATCAGTTTAGGTAAGAACAAACTTTAAAGGCTTCTGAATTCAATGCCTACATACCCTAGGGTCCCATACGGGTAAGTTAAGAGAGCTCTCTTCAGATTTTTTCAGCAATACAGGCTTTGGCCAATCCCTGTATAAGAAAAGGCAGTAATTAACTACCCCTTTCCAACTCTGCTATGTAATTCATGGTAGCAATAAATACTGTCAGTGTAAGTCTTTACATAAAGAACTACGTCTAGGAGTGTTACTTCTTTATGCAAATTAAAACAAACAACAGCTCTTACCATCCTGAAAAAACCAAGAAGAATTTCTGGACAAGAGTAGAAGCCACAGCGTTTGGATAGAGTTGACATATTCTTGCTACTAGCATACACCAGGAAACTCCACCAAGAAATCCCATGATGTTGGAATAAACACCACGTCCTACAACGGATACCATGCAGTTAGTCTACAGTCCAAATTCACAGCACCAGCTTCACAATCTATAGAATACTTAATATGCTTCAACCTCGCAGTCATTTATTTTTGCAGTGCAGCGATGCCAAAATTTCTTGTGCTTACAGTGACAAGAAAAAGAATCATTACCACACCACTTCCCAAATTACTGCTACTCTGAAATTTGGTTATGCTGCTACAGTTACTGCTTCACTCCGACTTCCCTTCAGAAAAACTTCTGTCATACTTCTAGCACTTGCTCTAGCCACACATGCAAAGGGTATTTTCGTTTTGTACTTATTTTGGCATTTTTATCACTTGTAGTCAGGTTCCTAATAAGCAATGCAGCACACTGTCCCATAAGCACTCCCCTCTTCTCCCCCACTCTAGCCCCATTAAAAAAAAACTGCATGGGATCTACCACATGGACAGACCCTGAATCTAAACTAAGTTTCAATTTCAAAAGTGCCATTTCAACAGCAATCCAAAGCTGAGATACTTCTAATAGCAAGCATGAGGTGCCTCTGAAAAGTTTAAAGATTACAATCAAATCACGTTACTCACGTTTTGCCCACAGCTTAATTGCACGGAGAGCGAGGCGGAAGTTCTCTATATTTGGCACCAGGCGTAGTATTTCATCAGTAACTCTGCTGCCTGCAAGGCAAAAGTTGAAGTACAGAAGTTCCTCATAACAGGTACAAGTCAGTTTTATGCTATACAGGATCAATTGCTTACAGCTTATCATTCAAGACTATAAAAACAAGTCTGGATTACTTCTTTTGTATTACCTTAAAGATTAAGGTTACACATAACATTTGGCATCACTTCAGCTAATTGGTACCCTCAGTTTTTAATAAGGCCTTTCTACAGGATGCTTTAGCCATATACTGAACCACAAGAAGTTCCACCTCAACATGAGGAAGAATTTCTTTCCATTGAGGGTGGCAGAGCACTGGAATAGTCTGCCCAGGGAGATCATGGAGTTCCCCTCTCTGGAGGCACACACAAAACCCACCTGGACACATTCCTGTGTCATCTGCTCTAGGTGACCCTGCCTTGGCAGGGGGTTGAACTAGATAATATCCAGAGGTCCTTCTTTCAACCCTAACTATTCTGTGACTCCAAAAGCTAGGTTCCTTTTGACAGTCAGGAACAATTAAACTAGTCAGTGTTAAACAGCGAGCAAGTCAGGCTTCAGGTATTTTAATTACTATTTTTTATGACCTACCATGCATTCTTTATCAAGTGCTCTACCTAGTTGTCTGCATTTTTGCAGCAAATGGGAACACTGCTCACATCCTGATCACATAAACATGAAATACAAGTCTATCTAAACACACAACTCCTTGAAACTTCTATATTTAAGCCCACTTGTCACTTCCTCAAAACTCAAGTACAAAGGAGATTAGTTTCTTCAGCTTGTTCTGAGATATGGGTTGTGCAACACGTTTCAGTAACACACTCCTTTTAAAAGTGTGTAAAACATGCTTACCATTTAAGCTCCGTATGCATCTTATATCCAGGCTTTTCAGGCATGAGTCATCTCTGAGATCAAGGTCATCAGAAACAGTTGGCGTAGATAGCTTTGCAAACACGAGATCAATCTTAAAGAGAAAACAGTTCCAACCATAAGTTCCAGTGCAGCACTGTTTGCAAACAGCACACTGGTGAGGGACACTTAGTCAACTCTAAAGAGTGGTTAGCATTTGTATTTTGAATTATGCAACTATAAATCTGCCAAGGTATTTGCCAGAAAACTCAAGAAAATTACTAGAAGTTCTATATTTTATTTACAAACCCTTCATTGCATCACTGGCTTATTTTTAAGCCATGGAAAGAAAAGATTTTTTTTAAAGCTGAAAAAATTAAACTTGGAATATGGATTAAAGGAAACTCACAATCACAGAATTGACATAAATTCAAATCACCTTAACTATACATCAGCAAAGGAGAGAGCATTTTCTTTTTGTGATAAGCCCTTTTGATGCTGAAGTATCTGGTTTTCAGTACAGTCTGAGGTGAGAAATTATTCTGTGAACATCTCTACCAGATAAAGGCCACAAAAAGGTCTGAGCTCAGAGAAGTTAGCAAGGACGCTGCATCTACTCCCACTCTGCGCCAGCCAGTCAAGTAGGCTACCCTGATCTACACCACAGGTTTAAAACAGATGTCCTTGATGTTCCCATGACTGTCAGACTTCCTAGGAGCTTATTTTCCTATGAGATCCCATTTTACTTAGTGTCTTCTGCTGGGATAGGTTGTGGTCACTGTTTTACTGTGAGGGTGGTGATACACTGGCACAGGTTGCCCAGGGAAATTGTGGATGCCTCAACCCTGGCAGTGTTCAAAGCCATGTTGGATAAGGCAACATGGTCTGACGGGAGCTGTCCCTGCTCATGGCAGGGGGTTGCGACTAGGTGATCTTTAAGGTCCATTCTAACTCCTTAATATTCTATGATTCTATGTTTAATAACAGTTTCCTAAATACACTGTAAGAGACCAATAACCTTGTAAAACAGCACCATCGTAGGTCTCTGGAAAAGTTATCACATTCTAAAACAAGGAAAATCTTGCATATAGAAAAAAAAATAACATTCTTACCTCAGTGCCATCAAACTCAAGTTTGATAACTGGTACATATGCATCCTCAATGGCCTGTGAATGAGAGGCTAACTGTAACAAACCATGTTTTTGCTACTTTAATGTTTTTCCTATACTATGACAAAATACAGTGTTTATAGTACTAAAGTACTCAGGATAAAGACTGAGTTGCTTCCAAACACAAACAAATTGCTAATACTAGATTTAAAGAGTTATTTAGGCAAGAGATTCAGAGGCTGATCACATATTGTAACAGTCAGACACTGCACAACAAACCATTGCCATCAGTGTAAGCTCCTCACTACATCCAAGATTAAATTAAGGCTCCAGGAACAACCTTGCTTTTTGATATAGCTTGTTCCCAAACCATGGCAAAGGGAGAAGGGTACACAAAGGCTCTTATATGATGTACAGTTGTGGGGAAAGAAGCCAAAAGATGGACATCAACATTTTCATGTAGCATAAACCAGTATTTTAAAAGGTACTCAGAAGCTATCTGGTTCTTAATTTTGGCTTAAAGACATTCACTACCTATACAAGTCTTGACTGTGAATACTCTTATTGTAACCCTTGCACAATCAAGCAGAGCGTTTACTCACTCTTAGATTTTTTACTTCCTCTTGATTTTTTAGTTTTTCAAAGAATGACTGAAAAAAATCCGATCTTTCCACATGACTGGGAGCAACACAGAGGGCATCTATGTCAGCACCTGCAAATTGATTCCATTCCTTCTGTTAGTCTTGGAAATCACTTTCCAACATCCCAACTATGACCAGACACTGAAACTACTACCTTTAGTGTGTACTCCAAGTCTGTAGGAACCAAAGGTAAATATTTTACCACCAACATTTTCTATTAATGAAGGGGGAAGTTTCTGTGGGTAGAAGAGAGAGTTTAAGATGCACATTGTCCTATGTACAAGTTTAACTAACATATAAATTATTCACGAAGACTGTAACAGCCTCCATAAACATCACCCCACTCCCATCCTGGGTTTTTAGTTTAAAAGACTTTTTCTGAAGTGGGTTGAGCTTGCAACTCAAAATGAATTTTATGAGTAATATAGTCCTTTTACTAATTTATACAAATTAAGACCTATTATTAGCCTTCCCTGCAGCAGACACACATAAATTAACACAATCTAAGAGTCATTCAAGAGGCAAGTCTAGCATAGTAATTTCAAACTACATTGAGGGCTGTAGGTTGTTTGGGGCAAGATTAGTGCCAATTTACCATCTCTCATCCACAACGTTTCAGCTTTGTTAACAGCTGCAAGTCAACTGATAGAGTCAATTTACAAATTTATTCAGTGCCCCAAAGACTTTGAGATCTTGAAGTCTTTTATACCTTATTTCAGTGGCAGTTACTAGAGCTCTACTTAATACTTGCGAAGTTAGAAGTCGAACTGTAGCATAAATCATCCTAGTAGCATGACCTTTAAAGCAAAAGGCTTCAGCTGCTTTGATAAAAACCTAAAAATTCCTTACCTTGCTCTCAGCAAGTTCTGAAATCCATTCTTTGACCAAGTTATTCAGTTTACCAAGAACAGCAGCCCTGTAAAGAAAACTCATGCTAAGTTTGCTTTAAATAAAACAGTAAGATGTTACCAAATTTTCCATCTTGTTATACCTGTGATAAAGTTCTTCCTTGTCTTCAAACACTCCAAATGGCTTCATTGCTTCAATTAGCTTCTGAGTATGAATGTGGTCTATCTCATTAGGAAGAGCCAAGCTAACTGGAGAAGTAACTCCATACTGTCCTTGAAGCTGCTTCTGCTGTCTAGAAGTACTGGGAAAAAATAAACCAATTCATTTCCATTTCTTTGGCCCATTAGAACTGATGACCAGGAAATAAAGAGGTTTGAAACCCACCAAGGGTTCCAACTACAGATGCAGCTTTTAGTTACCTGGTGTTCCCCCCCCGCCCTTCTACAAGGCCACTTTTCAAGGTTTATTCAATGTGTTTTCCAAAAAGCTGGAGGCAGGTATCAGGACTGTGATCCTATCAATCAGTCTCCCCATTCAGAACAGCTCTTTACTAACAAGTGGAACTAGGTCTTGACCTAATTTGCCTCATTTATAAGCATTGACAACTTTCACTTCATCAATAATCATAATGAATATTTTCTTCATGATATCATTTCCATAACCAATACAGGAGGGAAGCACGTGTTCAATTGTTGTGCATTACATGTAAATCAGAACAGCTACAGAAGCAACTGCTTACATGTTTTATGCATTTCTTGCATTGTGCAACTTGCACTTCAGAGTTTGCCTACAAGAAGAATGGGATTTAGACTAGAACATAATTTAAGATCTTTCCAATGTACAGAATGGCACCATCTGCCTTTCATTATCTCATTTTTCTTGTAGATAACATAATTACAGATTGACATAAAGGGTAATATGTTACCTAAATTTATTGTTATTAATATATGATTTACTAATTCCACATCATTCATATCTAATTCTTTTAGTCAATAGTGCATTTTTTTATAGTGGCTTGCACACATTACTGGAAGTTTGCCCTCACAACTTAAAAGCTGAGGAAAACAGCACTTAGAAAGCTTTATTGATTGGCTTATACCAAACAGAATTTGTTGCCTTTTTAGAATTCAGACTAAATAAGATGCTACTTCACTCTCTCAGGCACAACAGACTTCCAGGGCTATACAGTTAAGGGATCTTAGGGATTTCATCACACATCATACACTACCTGTTCACCCATCAGCTTTTTTGAGTAAGAAACCTGTTGCAGTTCAGTACTTTCCTAACCCTTGATACAATTTGTGCACCACAGCAAACAGCTCCAACATGTGCCTGTTCTCATAGATCCTAATTTCACACAAAGAGCCAATTTATTCCAGGTTTTATTTACAGCTTCATGAAGTGGTCCACAACACTCCACGCGTTGCAGGGCAAGGTGCAGCCCAGGGAGCTGCCTTCAGCCATCAGCATTGCTATGAAGAAAAAATCCCTGGTAATCAGTTCCAGAGCCACCAAAACTGCCAGCAGAAACCAAACCTCGGGGAAAAGCCCCACCACCCGCGACCCTCAGCGAGACCAGCCCCACTGCGCCCCTCAGCACTACCGCACCAGCTCATGCTGCACGGAGCCCGCAGGCAGCTACGGGCAGGTCCGACCTCCCGTCGCCGACGGCTCAGAGAGAC
>NW_008688083.1:0-6363 GCF_000695815.1 Acanthisitta chloris
CAACCCAAACCAGTCTGGGATTCTATAGTTTTCAAGTGCTTCAGGTTGTATGGATGAATTAAATGCCTGGGTAGACAAATGCCAAATCTCCAAATTTTGGTGAATAGAGATGGAAAAAATTAATCCTTCATGTCACTAACTGCTGACAAACCATAAAGGATTAGGACACCCATTCCCAGTGCTTGGATAGATGGATAGCCTTCCCAGCTATCACAAGGGCTCCAGGAATAGAGATGCTTTCCCCGGACTTCTTCCCCCTGAAGTTCTAAAAGGAGTTAGTTATTACCTTGAATTCCTGAGATGAATCCAACTGCTCAGCCAGGCAGGAAAGCAGCATTTGCTCCTGGAAAGGGGAACACAGAGTCCTGTGGATTCCCCATTCCTTCACAAGAGCTACAGTGGCTGAGGCTGCCTGGATTTCTGGGATTACTGCCTTTTGTCCAGCCTTCAATGCAAATAGGCCAGGTGAGATAAGATCTGCACACAGCAGGGCTTGTCCTCTCTGCTTACAGCCAGCCTGGGCTTCTGTGGTGGCAAAACACTCTGAGATCCATTTCAAAGCAAACAAGCTAAGAACAAGGGGAATAAAAGCAATAAAAACTGCTCCCCTTTCCAGCAGTGTGTACCAGTGCTTAGCCACAGGGAATGTTCCATCAGGATCTGAAGGGGCGCCAGGGAAGCTGCAGAGGGAGTCCTGGTTAGGAACTGCAGGGACAGGACAAGGAATAATGGGGAGAAATTGAAAGAGGGAAATTTAGATATGATATTAGGAAGAGGTTTTTCCTGTGAGGGTGGTGAGACACTGGCACAGGTTACCCAGGGAGGCTGTGTTTGCCCCAACCCTGGCAGTGTTCAAAGCCAGGTTGGCTAAAGCCTTGAGCATCCTGGTTGCTCACAGGGAAGAGTTCCTTCCCAGAATCCCATCTCGCCGTACCCTCTGGCAGTGAGAAGCCATTCCCTTGTCCTCTCATTTCATATCCTTGTCCAAAGTCCCTCTGCAGCTCTCTTGGAGCGCTTGAGGCACTGAAAGAGGCTCTAAGGTCTCCCTGGAGCGTTCTCCAGGCTGAACACCTCCACCCTGTGGGATTCTTTTTTCCCCACTTCCAACCCCAACATATCAAAGCAGCAATACCCAGGTGGGAGGTGTCCCTGCCCAGGGCAGGGGGTTGGGACTGGATGATCTCTGAGCTCCATTCCAACCCCTGAACAATCTATAAATCTAAGTTACACACTGAGGAGACACAGTTCGTCTTGTCTTAGGAGGCTGAGGGGGGAGCAGAGCAAGATTAGGTTGTATTAGCATATAGAGTATCAAAGCTTGACGATGGTATCTAGTTACAAAACACCAGAAATAACATTTCCTGTGGCTCAGGAGACACAGCAGCTCCTCCTGACAGCCCCACACAAGGAATCTTGCTAAGATAACATCTGTCTCTGGATAATATGCCAGAATTCACAAGGTCTTTGTACAAAGTACACCAACAGTCCTCTTCTGCAGCCTGGGCTGTTTGCAGTCTGCTCCCCACGGCTTCCAGGATATCTTTCCGCCCTGGAGGGGCGTTAAACCAGCCACTGGAAGGCGTTGGTGTTGCTGTTTGTGAGCTAAATACATGTTTTCATTCAACAAGTGAAAACATTTTCCTCTCCTGCAGCCTGACTCACGCTGAGAAAGGGTTATTGACTCTGTGCCAAGCTCTTTTGTAATCACACCTCACTAGGGCATAGCAGGGAGATAAAGCAGTGTTCAGACCTTCCTCTCCTCCCTGCACAGGGAGCTGAGCTGCCCATTTCACCTTGTGGCTCTATGGAAACTCGGCAGGAGGGAACTCCACTGCAGGACCTGACTGGAGACATCCTGGTGCTATTCCCTGCTGCAGATGGGATTTTAGCCTTACTCCATCTCTCCTCAAGACCAAGAGTGTAACTTGTGCTTGCTGAATCAGAAGCAGAGGCAGAACAAGAGGTTTGGACAATCCCATTCTCTGTGTTTTAAAGTGAGATCAGGTTGCACAGGGCTTGGAGCAACCTGGGCTAGTGGAATTTGTCCCTGTCCGTGGCAGGGGGTGGAATATGACTCTTAAGGTCCTTCCAACACAAATCATCTGTGATGCTAACACTAAGAATAAAGCAGGAGCTTGGGGAATTGGATTCCTTTGTGGACATTTAGATCTTTTTTGTAAACACCTTTTTGGCCAGGAGGAGAAGGAAAAGTAGGGAAATTGTTGCAGGTTGATGCTTGTTTTAACTGCAGTTTGGCAACCAACCATGAGGAATGAGGCAAGAGGACTTAGAAAGAGCTGTTCTAGCCTGATCTAAAGCTTATTTGTCCAGCAAACTTCTGCTGGGAAACAAATATTAATAAGAAAGACAAGGCAGAAGCTGAACTAGATTATTCCTAGTCCATAGACTAGACTATATCCAGACTAGACTGTACCTAGTCTCCTTGATTTGACATACTCTGATCACTTGCCTTCTCACTTCCCACTTATCACTTGGAGGGATATATCTTGGCCCTATCTAATAGACACCATGAACCAGTGGAAAATGAGATCTGCTGCTAACCTCCTCCCCCAAAATGCATGGAATTAACAAGATATTTCACATTTGTAGACTCACACTGTAGATTCAAACTCATTAGTGACCTCCCAATACTTTTTATAAATCATTTACCTTGGGTTTCACATATTCAGGCAAGACCTGTGGGGGTCAAGCCCAAGGAGAGGCAGGAATCAGTGCAGGATTTGGGAATACTGCTTGAAACTCTCTCTGTAGCTGTGTCATGCTAAAGCACTGCAAAACAGGTGACACATGGGCATGGTACATCCTCAGCAGTTTGCATTTTACTGTGCCAACAGCATTACAACTCCACACCAGGCCAGAAGAAACCATTCACCTTACATTTTATGGATTTGCCCTTAAAAATCTCTCATCTGAGGACAGGATTGATGATTTATTCTTTTTTGGGAAAGGTATTTCTATAAATCATTAAAAAGTTAACCTCTCTAAAGATTAGAAAAGCTTAGTCAAAACTCTGTAATACCAACAGTGGGGCCAAGCAGAAGCAGTTCTGGTCTCCAAGGAATAGCAACATTCACTACAAGTGGAACAGCATCCACGAGGACAGCTGGAAGTGACAGCTTGCAGCTCTTCCAAGGAATCTCACAAGAAAGATTCAATGGCTTATGGACACATCACTGTGCCAGGTGACAATGCCACTCCTCTTTAATCAGTCAGCTTGCCACACAAAGGGAGTATTATTCTATTTACATTCAAAAATAGCATCTTTTTCTCTTCAGTACATAGTGGGAAGGCCTGGAAATGAGGTCAGGAGAAACCCTTCTAGCACAGGTGGAGGACAGCTTTGTTGATCTCTGGGTTTGTCCAGTCGTTCCTGATATCATCGAGGTGGTTATCAAAATCCACAAGGGTCTCGTAGGACTTGCTGTCCAGGAGAGATGCAGCAATTCTCTGGGCTTCAGTCCAGTCTTCACAAAAATCACTAGGATGGAAAAGAATACACAGGAATCACAAAGAAAATCTGGAAATGAAGCCAAATTGCAGCATGGTCAGGTGGTCACAGACAGCAATCAGCTGTCCTTCCTTGAAACAGCTTTAAAATCACTCAGCTACACCCACAGAGTCACTCAGCTACCAAGTTTTGCCCTCATCCAGACAACCTGTTCTTCCTTGCTACCCCAAACACCACTGAACTCTGAGTTTACTCACACATGTGGGTCCTTGCACCTCCACTTGTTCTCATGTAGCTCGTACACATGAATGGCAGGTTCCACACACTCCATCGTGAACTTGGTGTTGTCAACCTGGTGTGAGGCACAAAAACATCACTTCAGCCTCCTCCTCCAGACCCCAAGTCAAGAGATACATCAAAACCAAAGTCAGTTTGTAAAACAGGGCACCTTACACTCATAGAACCATCAAGGTTGGAGGAGACCTCTAAGATCAGCAAGTCCAACCATTAAACTGTCACTGCTGTAACCCCTAAACCATATCCTCACCCACTGTTCTACTTCCAAACAGCCAAACTTAAGCAGCCAACACCCTCTGTCACTGCGGCAAGGAGGCAAAGCCCCTTTGTGACATGAAAGATATGAATTTAAGGTCCAGAAGGGAGGCTGAAGCCTTGAATGTGCTGCTTGAAGTGCAGACAAGACTTCCACTTCCTCTGAGGAGGCAGAGAGCTAACCACAGTCTCTCTGCAGACTTCACTGGCTACAGGTCACTGTGTTTCTTCCCCAGAGAATTTGGAGGGGAAGAGAAGATTAATCACTTCTTAAAGGACCCAGAGAACATTTTCAAGGCTGGTCCAACACCAGAATGCAGGAGGAGGGTGAGGGGAATGAAGGTATTTACCATGATGAGTGCTGTGTCAGTAAAGCCTTCTGCAATCCTGGATGCCACTTTTTCTGCCACCTGGTTGGGACTGGAGCAGAAAGGAAAAGGAACTGAGTTATGTGAGCCATGAAACCAGCAGAAAATATGCTCAGAGAGATGTGAAAATAACACTGTGTGCTTGCAAACAGGAACAAGACAACAAGCTGATGTTACAGCTGATAGTTAGAAGGGCAAGAAACCCCCAGGGCCTCACTGCAGCACATGATGTGGATCTCAGCTGTGCTTAGGGAATGGGTTTGGAATGGCAAAATGCTCATTTTGGGCCCTCCTAGCTTCTTCCATCAGGCCAAAGGTCAGAGACACCTCTGCCCTGGTAGGCATTTAAAATACAAATGGAGTTTTCTCCCCAGTTTATCACAGTTTCATAGCATGTTAAGGGGCTAGAATGGACCTTAGAGGTCATCTAGTCCCAACCCCCTGCCCTGGGCAGGGACACCTCCCACCAGACCAGGTTGCTCAAGGCTTTATCCAACCTGGAATGAACACTGCCAGGGCTGGGCAGCCACAACCTCCCTGGGCAACCTGTGCCAGTGTCCAAATTTGCACTTGAACTCACTCAGTGTCCAGTTTTTCTACCAAAATCCTTTTAAAAAGATCTTTTAAAACCTTTACCATGTTCCAAATCTCTCTGTGGTGCCATTTAATTTCTTCAGAAATGAAAGGTTTAAAAATCCCACTAAACCTGTGATACTCTTTCAAACCTCCAACAGAACAAACTATATCTCCTCCTTAAAAATATCTCTAGGAGATTTATTTCCCTCAAAAGGAAAGGATAAATAATGCTTTTATCTCTGGTAGATACCTTAGAAGTCACAAGTATTACTTAAAACAACATACTTGAGTCTGAATCTACATTAACAAATAACTGGAATTATAGAACCATGGAATGGTTTAAGTTGGAAGAGACCTTAAAGCTCATCTCATCCTACTATCTGCCATGGGCAGGGACACCTTCCACTAGCCCAGGTTGCTCCAAGTCCCATCCAACCTGGCCTGGACCATTTCCAGGGACCTAATAATACTTTCAACAAGCTGTTCCTAATTTTAAATGTAAATATGATGCACTCTCATCAGTCCCAACACTGGATTTGTCCAACAGATCCAGGGGGAAACATCTGATACATGTCTAAAGTTAAATTGTGGCTCCACAGAAGTTTCCTTATTGCTTATTGAGTCATCTGAGCCAGCTCCCAAGGAAAAAATGACTAATCCTGGGGAAAAGAAGTGATAAATAAGAGATATCACTGCTTGACTAGCATCATCTTCCACTTGAAGAGTGTCTCTTTACCACCTAGGAAAATGTTTCCATAAAACTCAAGAGATAATTAAGCTGTTTACTAAGAATTAGGTCACTTCTGACTTTCCATAAGATACTTGGGAGTTGTCAGAGTTTACAAGCAAAACAAGCTGCAAATTTGGGCTATTTCCCTGACAACTGCAATTAAACTACTTGGCAGCCAGTCAAAAACTGCCCTTTTATAGCATCCACCAAAAGAGGGATTGTGGGGAAAGCCTGGAATTCTGCACCTGAACAAAGGCCACATCCCCCCAAGCCCATGGAGACAATGTGGAAGCAGATGCCAGTTGTCAAAAGGAAGCAACACATGGGATTTGTGTGGCTGATTTTTCCTGGCACAGTCCAAAGTACAACCTAAGAGAGCAAACAGAAGGAAATATTGCACCAACACACACCTGGCATCCTTCACACGTTCGTTTGCCTGGTAGTATCCAGCTATCACGTAGCTGTTCTCCTTGCACCAGGAGTCAATCTGAAAAGGCAACAGGGAACAGTGAAAACCAGGAAAAAAACAAGGAAAAATAACCTCAGAATAAAGGAAATCTCATGCCTGTCCCAGAAATAAACCAATACTGAGCATTAAAACATCTTTGCCAATGGGCTCTTTAAATATGTCTAGATTTATTTTTTTACATATCTTATATATATATTGT
>NW_008688084.1:0-4953 GCF_000695815.1 Acanthisitta chloris
AGACTCTCTAAGCCCTGGG
Source organism: Acanthisitta chloris (assembly GCF_000695815.1). Classification (NCBI taxonomy): domain Eukaryota; kingdom Metazoa; phylum Chordata; class Aves; order Passeriformes; family Acanthisittidae; genus Acanthisitta; species Acanthisitta chloris. The sequence continues at coordinate 20 of NW_008688084.1, forward strand.
CTTGCCGAGCCCCAGGTCGTCCACAGCTGGTGAATCTGACCTCTGTCTCCAGCCAGAGGTTGGGCTGGCTAAGGACTGTTGGTAGCGTGCCCAAGTACGTACAATGTCTGTGATGTTTGCGAAGCTATAAACATCTGTGAAGTCGATGAGCTTGTCCTGAAACGTCCTGCAAGGACAAACAGATGGTAGAGGTCTCTGTTAAAGTTCTGAAAACATGGTATGTCACCAAGAGGGGAGAGATCAGCTGGGTAAAGCAGCACAGCTCTGCAGGTGGGGCTCTCTGTGACCTTTCTTAGTTCACAAAAGTGACATCTCTGTTCCAGTTTTGGTTCTTTCCGTCAGTCTTTCCCTGTGCTCTGGAACACTTGGTGTGGGTAGCCCGGGAGAGCAGACAGGCTGTGTGTGAGGGCTGGGCAGCTGCTGCTCTGTGCCCTGCGCTGGGAGGGAGCAGAGGAAATGCTGTCATTTTGTTCTCTTGCGACCTCACTCTCAGGAGATCTGTAGGAGCTGTCTGCACTGACAGTGTATCTAGAGAAAGGTAACCAGGCAGGAGGGTCGTTTTTGCTGCTATTTAATGCTGACCCTGTGAGAGGAGAGTGACGTGTGTGCCCCAGCAGTTAGAGGCTGCTGTTCCCAAGGGATCCCTCCTCCTTATCCATTCCCAACTCCCCACATCTGCACTGAGCCCATTTGCAGGACTGAGAACCTGTTTTGCTGCATCCATTCCCCACTCCCCACATCTGCACTGAGCCCGTTTGCAGGACTGAGAACCTGTTTTGCTGCTATGTAAATACATTTAGAGGCTGGTAAAGGGAACTTCCTTGTAGGATGCCTAGTGCGGGTCCGCGTTTGCTAACAGACAGGGGTGATGATTTTGGGAGAGCAGTGTTGGGCAATAGCTGTCGAAGAGCACCTGCAGGTTGGATTGTGGCTGTTCTATGCCTGCATGTTGCACAGCACAGTGTGTGAGGGGAGTCAGTGCCTGTGGTGATGGACAGCTGGTTTGCCACTCTCGCTTGGAGAAAAGGCCCCCGTGCTTTCCTGGACTTGAGTCGAGGTCAGCATGAAGAGATAACCTTCTGTCTGACCAACTGTCCTGCCCCAGTGGTGCCTTGATTACTGCAGGAAAGGATCTATCTCACATTTGGTGAATAACATTTCATCATTTTAGGTTGCCAACAGGAATGTGGTTTCTTTTATTTACATGTGATTTTTTTCCCAAAAGTTTATTTCATTTAGGTTAAGCATTTTTTTTAACTCAAGTGAAAAAGTCAGTTTTATTTCCATATGCTTAATTTTAATTAAGCTTATACTTTGTTAGCTAAGGCTATGACTTCAGTTTCAAAAGTGTCAACTTGATTGTCCAGCCCTGTACAATAGTTAGGATGTGAGGAGATGTCAGCGGAACATTACTTGCAGTCTGAAGAATTCAGGCCAAGCTTTGCAACTTGCGCAGACTGTTATGGGTGAAAGAAGCCTTGGTGTTGTGAATAATAATAAAAACATCCAGTTAATGCTGAGAAAAATACTTCAGTTTGAGAGAAATGTACTCTATGACCTGCTAATTGTGTCAGCTGTTGTCTTCTGCTCTGTTCTCCAAGTCATGCTTTGAATAAGCCATTTCTGCCTCTCAGTGAATTCCATTTGCTGTGCAGTCTTCGTTATGCAGTGGTGTTTTTACTGGAGCCTTGAGGCATTGTGGCAGTTACAAACCAGGAACACAGGCACGGGGCATGTGTAGATGGTATCTGCTCCAAGTACTGGAAGTCTGGGTTGGATTCTTTTTCTCCAGAAGGGGAGAAACTAGTGTATTCTGCAGCTGCCTAATATGAATTAACCTGTAGATACTTGTGTGGTTACTGCTGTGGTGTTGCTGCAGTTGTTTTGTTACTTACCTCTGCTTTAACTTTGCTGATTGGTGAGAGAGGGTTAGATTTCTCAGCATGGGAATGATGCTCTTGTTTCCTTACATGAGTTCTGTATTGGTTTGAGTGTGTTCAACTCCCGAGAACCTAAGAACATCGCTACTGAATGTTGCTGTCCTCCTTGTGTAGGAAATGCCGGTGTTCTTTCATTCTGATTTTAGTCTGTTTCGATTGTTCTCGTTGTAAATTCTTCTTACCCTTTTTTCCAGTGATTCAGTCCTTTCACTGGACTAACACTGTGCAGTTTTGGACTGCAGATACCCTCATGAGCTTGTAGAAATCAAAAGTAACATAGGCTCGAGTAAGACATAAACACAAGAAGTGTGGGAGAAAAGGAACAAACCAGTTCCCAGTGGTGGTTTTTTGAGGCTTTTTCCTCTGCGCACCCCTTCCTTTGAAACACAGAGTGTTCATATTGAGTAAGCAGAGTTTGAATAGATGCCTTCATTCAGCCTCTTGCTCCATCAGTGGGTGTAACGGTTGTCTCCTGTACTCGTGTGCCAGTGAGCCCCAGGAGAGACTGGGAGAAATGGAGAGTTTAAACAGAGAAACTGTTCTGCTCTGCTTTGGAAAACTGTGTTTAAGAAAACCTGTTTTCAACAGGCAGCCATTGTATTGTATAAAAGTAGTTTTTCAATGAACACTTACAGGGACCTCTAGGCACACATGATTCTTGGTGAGTCTCCTGAAGTTGTCCTGAGAAACGTGCAGTGGAACACGGACAGTCTGTGTCACAGCAGCTCGTGCTGGACTGGTGCTAACTGGGCCTCTCGCAGAAACCATTCCCCTCGCCCTGCCTGGGCTGTAATGGCACACTGGGCAGCCAGCCTGGGTCTGTAGCCTCTTTGGTTGCCTGGCAGCTCCTGTACACATCCTCGAGCTCCGTACGCAGCAGGTTGGTTCAGTTAGCTTGTTAGTGAGTTACAAAGGGTAATCTTTTCAACCATGCCTTCCCTTAGGAATGTGGTTGTGTGCTCGAAAGGTCTCTGGGTATGAATGGCAGATGTCTGAAGCTGTGTTTGGAGAATGCTGGGGCAGAGAGGAGAGTGGGTTCCCTCTGGCAGCTCTTTCTGAAGGGCTCTGTAGATCAGTGTGATCAATAGCTGCAGGGCACGAGGTTTGGGCCTCAGCTGAAGGCAGGCTGGAGTTGGGCAATGCAGCTGGCTTTGCTGGGCTGGGGGAGGGAAGCTTTGGCTGCTGCTCCATGTGTTTGTGTTGGCACTGGGGCCGGGATAGGCTGTGGAAGGACATGGCTTGTGTCCTTGTGCTGGCACAAGCCATGCCATGTTCTGCACAGGAGCTAGCTTGCTTGCTCTGACACAGGCCTGACTGGGTGCTAGCACACGAGGCATCGAGTTGCAGGCAGGGACTTACTTCCTCCTTTTTAATGTACAGTTTTCAGTGTGTGACCCGCACCCATCCATCAGCTCTGTGCGAGCTCCATCCTGCTTGTATGGCCAGAAGCTCTGGAAGAAATTGCTGCAAGGCCATTCTTGTTATTCCAGTTCTCTTGCATGTCAGGAATGCTGCAGGACCTGTGCTGGGTGGGCAGCACTCACTGCTGGGGCTGAAGATGCTTCTGTCTGGAGGAGAGGCTGTTCTGGCTGTTCTGGCCAGGGAGCACTAGTACCCTCACCAAGTGAGGGTCAGCAGTGTGCTGGGGTGACCAGGTGTTGGCCAAAATCCAGACGGTGTCTGTAGCTGTGGAAGGGAGTTGAGCTGTGCTGCTTGGTCCTGTGGCTGGAGGAGGAGTATGAATGTCCCTGGCAGTAGGTTTCTGGGAGCTGGTGGTGCCCGGTCAGGGCCTGGCAAGCTCTGCATGGCTTCAGTTGGGCAACAGTGTCTGTTTCACTCAGTTGTCAGGCCACCAGGTGAGCTTTTCAGATGTGGAGGGTTTCAAAGTATTTTGATGCAATCAGTAGCAGAGACATGCCTGTAACTTCCTTCTGTCCTGTCATTTATTCTTTTCTGCCAGCATTATCTATTAAAATGCTGTTGTGGTGCAGTTGTTCTTGTGTGGCTTTAGAAAAGCCTTAATTGTAATAAAATTGTGGGAACCTTGGTCAGGCCTTGGTATGATTGATTTATTTTTTATAGTTTATGGAATATTTCTGAGTGTGAAACCGTTGTTGCTCTAATATGGGATGCTATTTTTGCGTATTTTTCCAACGCAAGATCTAAGATAAGTATCAGTAAAAATGGACATGATCTTGTCTCCTTAAGGCTAAAGTATTTGTGAAGTTTCAATTTGACACTTTTTTTCTGCTCTGCCAACAAACAGTATGGGGGAAAGTGTTCTCTTAGAAAGAGGGAGAAACTCAGTTGAGTTTTCGCCACGATTACCCAAAGCTCTGTACACGCCCCAGTTCCACAGGGTGCCTGAAATACAGCATGAGTTGTGTTACAGCTGCCCCCAGCATCCTGCTGGGCTCGGGATTCTGGCTGTAGCTGAAATGTGCCTTCCTCTGCCAAGACCTGGAGGCAGGACTAAGTGTTCTGAGCATGTAGAGCTACCCAGAACACGCTGGTTTAGGCAGCTGGTTCCTGCACACTGCGGGATACACTGCCCTGAGAATGTGACAGATCCGAATGGGGAGTAGTGGGGTGAGTGTGTGGGTATTCTGAGCATCGTGTGAGTAGTGGGTCCTTTAGCATGTCATTCTCAGTAGCTCTTCGGATCCTTATATGGTGTTAGAGATGAGGAAGTTAATACAATCAAGTTGCGAATTCAAATGGTGCTGAATTGAACTTCTGACTAGTCCCCTTGTTGACAGGCCCAGCGGATCGTGGGCTGGAGAACGCAGCGGTACAAGTGGTGCTGTGCAGGGTTTACATGGCCTGTGATTTCTTACCAACATTCTCCGTTCCGTTGCCTCTGCCCAGCAGCTGAAGGCTGAGCGTTGGGGTCGGTGGTGCTGGGTTTGCCCTGGCTCGGGGCTGCAGAGGTGCTGCTGCAGCTCCACAGCGCTGCGGCCGACGGGCTGTCCTGAGGAGCTGCTGGACAGGGCT
>NW_008688085.1:0-316 GCF_000695815.1 Acanthisitta chloris
CACACGCCTTCGTCCCCTTTCCCAGGCAGGTAATAGAGTGGAATTCCCGGCGGAGCCTCACATCTGCTTAAAATATTGTCCAATGAAATGAAATTCTACAACACACCGAGTTTTTAATGCCCTCGTCCCGCTGCCTCGCACGGCTCTGCGGCCGCGCTCCGGGGGCTGTGCGGGCTCTCCCCGCACCGACAACGCTCCCGGCGCTGGAGCATCCAGGAAAACAGCTGCGAAGGGATCTCCGTGCCGTAACACAACTTCTCGCCCCCTCGCTGGCGGACATCCAGCGAGATTCCTCACACTCGTGTCCGTGCTTCAT
>NW_008688085.1:702-1081 GCF_000695815.1 Acanthisitta chloris
GCTCGCTGCCGGGCACGGAGCTCCCAGCGCTTCTCCGAGCACTGAAGATATCCAAACACTGAAAATCTCTTAGCCCCTGAGCCGTAGAAATTCGCTGAGAGCAGCCGGGGGGAGCCTGGAGCTCCCACCCGCTCTGAAACGCGGCCGGACCCGCATCGCACCCGCGGGGACACATCTGCAAAAACCCGACCCTGGGGCACAGCCGTAAAAAATTCCGTGCCTTTTGCAGAAGCAAAAAGAAAGAGGAGAAAAACATTTTTTTAAAAAAAGGAAAATAAAAAAAAAAAAAAAAACCCAGATAGAATCCAACAAAACAAAAAAGTACAACAAAAAACCCCAAACCTGTAAAAGCTGATATAACATTAAAACATTATTATAC
>NW_008688085.1:1190-1804 GCF_000695815.1 Acanthisitta chloris
AATTGAAAGAACTTCCCAAATAACGATGTTCTAGCAATGCTGACCACGCAGAGTGTGACCCAGCCCGCCCAGAGCAGCGTTTGTGCCCGCAGAGCCGAGGGAGGTGTGCGGGGACACACGGACAGGGTTTGGCACGAGGGTTGGGAGCTGGGGGACCGTCCTGGAGCGCGATGGGAAATGTCGCGATCCAAGGTGAATCGCTGGGCCTGGGGGGACCCGGGAGCGAGGGGGGGCGGCCGCGGCTCGGGGCTGGCCACAAACGGCGACAAAGCGACTTTGAGAGGAGAACTGGACCGAGGAGCCACGCTGGGCTTGGAGCACCGGGATCCCCCGGGATGGGGTGTCTGTCCCCCCGGGAAGGGCAGTCTGCGGCTCATCCCGCGGGGCCGAGACCAGACCTGCCCGCCGACCTTGGCGACTTGAAAAGGCTCCGAATAACGAACTTGAATTCCAAACTAAACCTTTGAGCCCACGTGTGGGAGCGCTGCGAACGCCTGTGACCCTTCCCAGCCCCGAAGGGTGTTTGGCAAAGCCAGGGCAGCCAGCTGCCCCCTCACCTGGGGCATCCCTCTCACCTTGGGGTCCCCCCAGGAGCCCCCACGGCCCCGCGGACA
>NW_008688086.1:0-4793 GCF_000695815.1 Acanthisitta chloris
GCGCCCCTGCAGCAGCTCCCCACTGCTGTAGGCACCCCACGCTCGACCATCCTCCAGCTGCACCTCCAGGCTCTTCACCCGCCCCGGGGGCTGCATCGCTGCTGGCCACGCTTCGACAGCTCCAGGAGCCTTCCAGAGCAATGAGGAGAGAGCAGAGGTTATACCAAAATCCACTAATTTCTCCCTGCTCCAGACTGGGCATGACATGCTGGCCGTTAAAAAAAAACTCCCTGCTCCAGACTGGCCCCACCCTGCTGGCCTTGCTGGAGGGTTGGACCGAGCCCCTGTTTTGCAGTGATGCTTTAGCGTTGACCTCATGTGTGTGAGGCTGACGCCGTGCCCAGGATGTGGCCGCAGAGATGAGGGATGTGTTTTTAAACCGATCGAGAAATAACGTGACTTCATCTTATCTCTGAGTCACAGACACTGCCGACGTGACACCGGGACGTGCTGGTGGCTCGGTCGCAGGGAGGGGTGTCGCGCACCGCCGGCCGCGCCGGCACATTTCACACGGCTGGGGAATCAAAGACAGCTCTGTTCAGGCTTCCTGCTCCAGGCATTCCCAGGGCTCTGCTGGAAGGGATGGGAGAGGAGTTTAGAAAACAAAGACCCTTACCACAAAAGGCAGTTTTACTTTCTGTGTCTGAAGTTATGTCAAAATCCACATGAAAGTGAAAGTGAATAACCACAGGGATCTCCCAGTAAAGGCTCTCACAGCCTGTTGGTTCCACCAGGGGTGATTCCACCATTTATCCCCAGTGAACTGTGGCTGTTCCTGCAGCAGCACAGGTGGCAGTGGCACCTCAGGGTCACATCACAGGAACGGAGCAGACCTGTAGCAGTGCCTGTTACTCCACCAAATGATGCAATCGAGGTGTTTACAAGTGTGTAAGGGAATGATGTGAGGTGACTGTGTGCATTCTTTGAAGTATATGTGGAGCAGAGACTCTCTTTCCTGAGAGATATAGAGTCAAAACCCCAATGGAGAGCAGAGAGCTCGTGGGCCCAGGCACTGCTCACACACAGACTGCAGCAGTTGGAAATGGTTCAGTAAAAGGCTTCAGGGCTGGCTCACAGGGCATCAAGCCCATCTGCATCAACAGGCTGAGAAGAGCTTGTGAAGTGGCAGCTGTGCCAAGGCAGCAGCTGGCCCTGCTCACTCGGCCTCCCGAGGGAGGGGGCTGACAAGCCCCCACTGATCCCCCTAGAACACACCTAGATCCCAATCAGAGTTAGTGCAAGCTCAGCAGTCAGGAAACCCACGTGAGTTACCAACTCAACAAAAACACACGGTTCACCTCTAGGAAAACAGCACACTCATCACAAGTGGGGGAGAGCTGCCTCACTGCCCTACTGTTCACTGACCTTCGGTTTCAGGCCTTGACACCAAAATCCAAACAGATAATAAGGGAACATTCCAGCCCCCACAGAGCCCTGATGGTGCCTCTCCCCCTGTTTCTGATCTCTTGTCCTTCCTCTGTGCTTCCCCCTAACCCACCTGCTTCCTCCCACCCCGGCACCTGCCCAGAGGCACTCTGGGCCTTGCAATCCTGAGAGATGTGTCACCCACGTCTTTGGGCTAATCTCCCAGTGTTTATTCTTGCTGTCACAACACCTCCTTGTGTCCTCGTTCAATCTGAGAAATAGATGTTCCCTGTAATACCGCACAGACGGGCCGAGAGCAGAGCACCAGGACAGCTCGGAGATCCCACGCCGTGTAGGCAGCTGCAGTGCGTCAGGGTCTGGGTGGATGATGAAGAAGGGAGAATGTCACCTTCCTCCAGGGACAGGACCCTTCCAAGGTTCCCATGAGGACACAGCTCACTCAGGAGTTTGCCTTTTGGATTTTGGATTTCAGCTGGGCCTCTGGACTTGGGGTTGAAGTCACCACGCTGCTCAGTCCTGCAGAGGTCCTGTGCCCTCCTGGGCAGCCCCAGGTGTGAACATTTGAACTGAGGAGAGGAAACAGCTTTCAGCACATGGGGATGGGGCTGAGAAAGGGGCAGGTGGCACCATGGAACCTGTGAGTCCCAACAACTGAGCCCTGAAGGGTCACCCCACCTGGGCAGCTGCAGCATCCTCTGTCTCTGCAGAGATGTTTACCATGGGTGGACACCTCCAGCCATGCCAATTTTCCTCCTCTGACCCACTGTGGGGGGCCAGAATCACCTTCCACCTCCCTCCAGTGTTTCTTAGCTTAGGAATTTGGTTGCTTCTCCTTCCTCTCCCTTCAAGATATTTCTCATCTACAGCTCTGCTCCTACAGAGCATTCATTCACCTAAGGCTGGAGCAGATGGGGTTTGGTACACACTGTCCCACCTGAAGCAGCCCAGGAGCACACACCAAAACTGATGATGCTAAGGGGAGGCTGCAGCTTTGCAGGGTACAAACCTCCTTCCCCAAGCTCCCTGTGGTAAATCCAAGCCCAGTAAGGCTGTACCTGCTGTAGCACATCTTCAGAGAGTCGCTGTTTCTGCTGCCTGAGTGGGACCAGCATGGCTTGCGTGGTTGTGACAGAACTTTCATCTGCTGACAGATGGAATTGAAATAAAAATTAAATCCAAGCCGGTAAATTAGGAGGCAGCACCAGCAGAGCTTTGCAGGCACAGATCCATGTACATTTCCAGCGAGAAAAGGCTCTGCTGTCAGCACTCTGCCCCTCACCCAGACAGAAAACAATCCTCAGAGTGAGGAGGCAAATGAAGAAATCCACATGGCAGTTACGGGAATATCACTCCATCTGGTAGTGGTGGAGCTGCTCCAGAAGTTTGGGGGCCGAGGAAAAGATCAATTCCTCTGTGATCTGTTCCACATTTAGTAAATCAAATGGCTTAAAAGCAGATCCATGGCATGAAGGGACCTCTCTGTTAACTGCTGGAGAAACAGGAGGCAACGTCAGAGGAGGATTTTCTTAATGCCTTCCATGACCAGCTCTAACCACATCCCTTCCTGGGGTTGCACAAGCACAGCTTTGATCAAAATCCTCTCCTTCCTCCCAAAAATAAATGCAAAAACATCTAAAAACAAATGCAGCGAGGGAGAAAGGTCAAGCCACTGGTTCATGTCCCAGGAAACACCCACAGCACCTGAACATGCCAAGAGTTGCTGCCTGGTGGCTGTGTATGCCTGTGGCATTCAGGCATGGAAGTGGTTGGAAGATGAGATGTCGTTTGGGGAGATGGAAGTGCCACTCAGCTGTGGTTTGAACCTGTTGCCTTGTCACTGAAATTTGGAGCTAAACTCCTTAACACAAATGCAGCATTGAGAACAGAGAGTATTGCAGCACTGAGTGCACAGAGAATATCCTGCTGCCAACTATGGAAACCTTTTACTATGTATGCATTTCAGCAAAGAAATTAGTGCTCATTGGTTACAAGTGATCTAAGCCTTATTAATTAGTACTCCAGTATCTGTTGGCTAGTGATTCTCTTGCTTCTCATGCTAATTAGTCCACTTTGGAATCAGTGGGCTTCTTGGGGGTCTTCCTTGGGGGGTTTTGGTGGTGCCTAGTGGTTGTTGAAAAGATATCCCTTAGTGTCCTTTCCATGAACTTTGAGCCTTCTTTCCACATATCATCTTGGCTGAGCTCATTATCTCGGTTGAAAGACTATCAAGTTCCTTATCTTGGTCTTGGTTGGCTTCTGCAGGTTCATCTGCACTGCTCCAGGATGAGCTATCACAGGGAGGAGAATGATGTCCTTGGGTGTGTTCTGGTCTGAGCAGACAACAACTCCCCCCTTTGAGATTTAGTTACTCTTAGATTAGATAAACCCTTTTAGCTACCTTGCTGATCCTATAACAAAGAACACTGATGATTCTGGAACAGCCTCTGCATCACAGACTAACACCTAACTGCAAAGAACTCTGACACCGACACGGTGAATCTGGTGCAACCACCCCCAGCTGCAGCTCCATGTGGTGGATCTGGGAGGCAACACATTATCATAGGCTGCAAGACATCAAAGACAAGCTGTGTAAATCATGTTCATCTAGAAGAGCAGTTCCTGGGGATGCACATCAGGATGTCCTGCTGATAGCTGTGCAGCCTTTTGTCTGGGACACTGCAGGACACCGTTGGGAAGAGAGAGCAATGAGGCTGTTGGTGCTGCTGAGCATCATCCCCGGAGAGGCTGTGCCAGGCACCATCCCTGGGGGGCTCTGCCCATCCCAGGGAGGCTGTGCTGGGCATCATCTCAGGGAGGTTCTGCTCATTCCTGGGGGGCTCTGCCCATCCCAGGGAGGTTCTGCCCATCCCATCCCAGGGAGGCTGTGCCCTGGGGAGCTCTGCCTATCCCAGGGAGGTTCTGCCCATCCCAGGGAGGCTGTGCTGGGCATCATCTCAGGGAGGTTCTGCTCATTCCTGGGGGGCTCTGCCCATCCTGAGGAGGCTGTACCAGGCACCATCCCTGGGGGGTTCTGTCCATCCCAGGGAGGTTCTGCCCATCCCAGGGAGGCTCTGCTCATTCCTAGTAAGTTCTGCCCATCCTGAGGAGGCTGTGCTGGGCACCATCCCTGGGGGGTTCTGTCCATCCCAGGGAGGTTCTGCCCATCCCAGGGAGGCTGTGCCAGGTACCATCCCTGAGGGTCTCGGCCTGTCCCGGGGAGGCTGTGCCAGGCACCATCTCTGGGAGGTTCTGCCCATCCCAGGGATGTGCTGCCCGTCCCGGGGAGGCTGTACCGGACAGATCCCGGGGAGGCTGTGCCCGGGAGGCTCAGTCGGGCACACTCCCCGCTGAGGCCTCACCAGGCCGCGCTGCCGCGGGGCACCGGCGCCTCCTCATCCTTCTCCTCC
>NW_008688087.1:0-630 GCF_000695815.1 Acanthisitta chloris
CCCTTTCCCAGACCTTCCCAGCTTCCCTTTCCACTTCCCTCCCAGTATTCCTAGTTCTCCTTCCCAGTTTCCACCCAGTTTCCTCCATTTCCTCCCAGTTTCCTCCATTTCCCCCCAGTTTCCTCCCAGTTCCCCCAGTTTCCCCCCAGTTTCCTTCCAGTTCCCCCAGTTTCCTTCCAGTTTCCTCCCAGTTTCCTTCCAGTTTCCTCCCAGTTTCCTTCCCAGTCCCTCCCAATCCCAGGACTTCTCCCTCCTGGAGCAAAGATGAGACAATTCCTGGTTATCCATCAACCCTTGGACAAACAGAGCTGGAAAAGCAGCTCCGAAATCCAAGGAGATTTCCCAACCCTTTTTTAATCCCAGTTCAGACCAGTTTAGCCCAGTTTAACCCCTGTTATTCCCATTTATCCCACAGAATTCCCTTTCCTACCCCAATCCCACAGAGGAGTTTTCCCAGCCCTTCCCTATCCCAGTTTCCCCCAGTTATTCCCATTTATCCCAGGGAATTCCTTTCCCTTTCCCAACTAAATCCCAAGGAGGAGTTTTCCCACCCCTTCACTATCCCATTTTCTCCCAGTTCATCCCAGTTTCCCCCAGTTTGTCCCCTGTTATTCCCATTCCTCCCATGGA
>NW_008688088.1:0-16481 GCF_000695815.1 Acanthisitta chloris
TGAAGGAGGGGAAGTTTAGGTTAGTTACTAGATAAAAGCTTTTACTATAAGGGTAGTGAGACATTGGAACAGGTTGCCCAGGGAAGCAGTGGCTGTCCCAACCCTGGCAGTGTTCAAGGCCAGGCTGGATGAGGCCTTGAGCATCCCGGTCTGGGGAGGAGGTATCCCTGCCCATAGCAGGGGGGGTTGGGACTAGATGATCTGTAAGGTCCATTCCAATCCCTAAAGTTCTATGATTCTATGATCCAGTCCAACTCCTGGCCCTGCACAGGACATCCCCAAGAATCACACCATGTGCCTGAGATCATTGTTCAAATGCTTCTTGAACTCTGCCAGGCTCGGTGCTGTGACACTTCCCTTTTGTCCATTTCTGGCAATCACCTCTGTAACCCAGGTTGGGCATCATTCTGATAAAAAGAAAAATTAATGCTGAATACAGTGTGGCTTTTCACAAGTGTGTATGCATGAACACTTATAGGTTTAATTCTACACCTACCTTCCACTTTGCAGCTGAATATACCTAATCCAATCCTGAAACTTTTAATCCAAATTAAGTCAGTAAAATTGTTACTGCCCCTTGGTTACCTGACCCACCTAGATTCTCCTAAATACATAAACTTGTAAAAAGTGGATTAAATGTGAACATAAATGGAGAGATGGCACAGTTGTCCCAAATCAAAGGACCACAATTAATTTGCTGAAGGCTAAATTTAAAAAAAACCTTTTTTTGGCTACATAAATGTGGATGTCATGCCTTATTATATAGGGGATAGGGACAAAGTAAAACAGCAAAGAAATTAATAGAAACTTGCCAAAAATGAACTGGTACATATAAGTGAATTAAAGACTGTTACTGCCAGTTTTCCACTGTGATAAAGCCTTAAGTGGTATTACAAAATGCTGCTGCTAATCAGGGCCATTGTAATCTCTTTGGAATAGTAAAACATATTCAGGTAAATTTCAGCTAAGATGATATTCAATGATTCAACATTCATGCTGGAGAAAAAAAACCCTATAGCAAGGCTCTGTAAGCTCTTCTGTTAACTGCTCAGCTACTCTTCAACAGTGTAATTAAGCGCTGTGAGATGGATCTGGCAAAATGCTGGACCACAGTTTGTAATAAATAGCATTCACAGAAAATAACAGAGCATGGAGGAGGAAACGAAGAGAGGACAGACAGAGAGGCAATACCTGACAGAAGTCAACATTTGCTGTTGACTGTATCTAGAAGTTCAATGGCAGCACAGAAAGAACAGTATATTTTGTACCATAGGAGTGTAAGTGAAAAGGGACTATCTGACCTGGTTACTCCAGGAAGTATAACGACCTTGGGACATGAAGATGTTCTGGAGAAAGTCTTTAAAAGGCACAGAATAAAAGGTTCCCTAAAGAAACAGATGAGCAAATTGGGAGCTTTTGTCCGACAGATAGGAGCTATTAAGGGCAGAATGGGATTCATACTGCTTATTTTGTTTCATGAGAATTGTATCATCAAAACAAAAGCTAATACTTTTCAAATAATTTGTAGATTAAAAGGCTCACAAGTAATTCTAGTGAGAACAACATGCCTTTCTGCACATATACTTGAGTACATCAATGTGTATCACACATGCTCCAGTTACACATCTCTGTTAACTATGCTAAGATGTATCTAGAGGTGATGCTAGTTTTTAACACTTAAAATTTAATCATACTTTACAGTGGGATGAGCCTGCATATATGATACAGTCATTGACAGTTGAGGGGCTATCCACTATACACTCTATATTCCCACAGTGAAGCAGATGACCTTTCTCCTCCCTAGCACTCAAATACTGTGTGCTCCACCCTGAGCAGCTTTGGGCACTTCAATGTAAAAAGTGCATCAAACTATTAGAGTGTGTCCAGAGGAGGGAAACAAAGATGATGAAAAGGCCTTGAGAGCAAGACTTAGGAGGGGCATCTGAGGTCATTTGGTTTGTTTAGCTTGGAGAAGAGAAGGCTGAGAAGTGACCTCACCACAGTCTACAACTTCCTCACGGAAGGCAGCAGAGGAAGACATACTGATCACCTCACTCTGGTGACCAGTGATAAGACATGAGGAAAAGGCATGAAGCTGCATCAGGGGAATTTCAGATTGGACAGCATGAAAAAGTTCTCACTGAAAGGGTGGTTGGTCACTGAACAGGCTCCAGACCAGGGAGTGGTCATGGCACCAAGCCTGTCAGAATTCAAGCAATGTCAGGATGATGTTCTTAGTCATATGGTTCATATGGTTTGGTTTTAGGTAGTCCTGCGAGGAGAAGGAAGTTGGACTCAATGATCCTTAGTGGTTTCTTCCAACTTTAGATATTCTATGACTCTTGGAAATATTTTGCTATAAGGACCCTGCGAGAGAATATCTTCCTAACATATCATTTCTGCTTTTCCTCAAGTTCCTGACCCCAGGCCAGTTAGTTAGCTTTCTTTAATTTTTCTTAAGATGTCATTAAAAATACCCACAAAGCCTTTGTGTAATTTACTACAGTGGTCTTAGAGACGAAAGAATGATAAGAAGAAATAAGATACGATCTGTCTATATCCTTAACACATCTCAAGTTTCTACACAGAGGCTTCCTAAGAATTTCTCCTTTATTCTTTCTGGACCTTCTCTTCCCTTCATAATTACCTCTTCCTCCTGTAATCTTTCACTCCACTTGTTTTTTGCTTCAGGTTTTCATGCCACACACACACTCCCTGTTTTGCACTGAAATGGTGCTCAGGTCAGGAATGCACTATCCTCAAGAGTAACCTCACTCAGGGTAAGGCAGTGTCTTGAAGAAGTCACAGTCTTCAAAACAAGCCTTTGATTTTGCACAATTCTGACTCTATCCACAGGGGTGATTTTGTTGGACAATCTTACAGAGGGTATAGCCTGGTGTCAATATGTGGTAAATTCAGCTACTAAGACACGTTCTCTCATTTTACTGCCACTTGCACTGGCTTAGCTGGCTGATGGCTTCTTGGCACAGCAAGATTTTGATGGCATTTGCAGAACAATGGAACATACAACATACTATGTGTAAAACTAATGGTGATACTTTGCAAAAGTCACACTTTTAATCAAAAGGTAATAGACAATGGCATGGGGAGAAAGTCAATACTGAGGAGCTGTATATGGAAACAGAAAATAAAAAGCAATGGTCAGTTTGCATTTCTATCTAAACCACAAACCACTGATAGCAAATGAGTAATAGAGAGCAGCTGCAAGTGTGCAAACTGTGAATAAAGACAAAAGATTATGCAGCAGGAAGTGGTGGAGGGAGCAGGTCTCCCCATGTCCATGAGTTAAACACCACATTCATTATTCACTTAAAGGAACCTGGGACAAAGTTATCACTTGGTCCACTCACAGGAAAATGAACCTTTTCAGGTAGTTCATTGCCCAAGAGCACTTGTACTACAAGGACAGGGTTAGATTTCCATTGCAAATAGGGCCTTAGACTTATGTTTTCCATCTTTTATACATATAGGCACTTCAAGAGCAAACATCTTGCAGAAGGATGAATATTTTACATATCCCACATGGGATTATGTCAGAAATGTAAAAACAAAGGCACCATCATTGTTTAAAACAAATTGCACAAGAACTGTTAGCTCCTGCACCCAGTAACTTAGTTTTGGAGCAGCTCTTGTCCCTGAATATCCTGCTGCTCTTCTACTAAAATGCATAAAGCACTTGGAGATTGTTGCTGTCTTCCAGATTAATTTTGAAAAATGATCAAATGTTCTTAAAAAACTGGGAAACTGTGGAGGACTTCACCCTCAACTAACAACCAAAAATGCCTACACAGACTTCAGTACAGGAATATATCATATGACATACAAGTTTTATGACACACATGAGTGCATACAAACTTGGTACACAGACAGAAAAATGGGAGGACACTGCATTTCAAGGAGTGGTCTTATCACACATCAGTGCAGAAGGCATGGCACACAGTCCCAAGATGAGTCACAGAAAGAAAATGAGCCATAATGTTCTTTGGACCAGTACATCACCAGTCCCCTAGGTATTTAAGACCTCTTTGAAAGCAAGAGTAGTGCAGCACAGCAGCATCACGTGAATCTTGCTTTCATGTCTGACAGTAAGAGTAATTTGTCCTGCTATCAATCCTGGTATATTCTGCACAACAAAAGCTGGAATTAGGTCACTACAATTTTCTTTTGTTCCTGTGAAAAAGCCTTCTGAATGCAATCTTCAACTGCTGCCAGTATTCTAAGTCAAATCTTCTCAAGAACAATTATTTCCATTCTACATAATATGGACCAGTCAATACCAGGTTATGTGAAATTCTTCATGATCAATGTTTCATCTTTTCAATATATCTATTATAATTGTATTAATATTTCTTGTTTCCTTTTTATTCTTCTACACAAATCTATAAAACTTGCTCAGTGACCTCTTTTCCATTACAATCCAAATGTTCAAAATACAGGGAAACAAACTATCAGATGGCTGTTTTTCCTTTCTTTCTGTTTACCTGTCCTTCCATGCACCTTTGAAATTTCTTCAGACCTTTGTGAAGTTTTAAGTTCCCTCACTGTATTCTGGCACCATGTTTTCACACAGTTTTAAAGCAATCTTTTTCATAAAACATCCTAGTAGGTGCCCAGGAATTCTTTAGAGAGAAAAAAAAAAGTGCTGCTCCTTCCATCACTCCTATAATGGCTACTTCTGCTATATCCCACTCTAGAAATTCACCATTTCTGTATTTCCCTCTGTAACTCTCCCTATCTGAAACAGCAGTATCTTTACCTCCATCACACATACACAATCTTCCAAATTAACGTAACTATAATAGCAACCACCTCACTGAGCAATAGAGTCCCAAACTTGCAGCACAGGATGGGTCTGGTTAAACAACTGGTGCAAATTTGACAAAAGAGAAAATGTCACTCAGCACCATGATACTGGCAGTGAAACCAGTGGTGAGGAGATCACCACATGAACAATTCAGTGTGGCACTCAAGTTGCTACAAACTTCCTGATGAGGGAAAGGGAAAAGAAAAACTCACCCAGAATTAAAGGAAGTTAGATATATTTCCTTTTGAGTATCCCATATCAATTCAGCTTGCTCTCTTCTGCCACCTGAACACTGTGCTCTCCAGTTAAATCACTGCACAACTGCACCAACTGTGTTTCTGTAAAAACAGAACCTTGGCACACAAGCAGCCAGAGGACAGGCAACAGAAGAGCCATATCAAGCAATTCCTTTTTTTTTGCCTTGTGACCCATCTTTTTCTCAATAGCATCCAAACATATATCCTATCCTAACCTTTCTCTACAACAAATAATTTCAGAAAAAAATATACTTTGATAAAATACATAACCTCAATAGAACTACAGGCAACATTTTCAAAACATATTGCATTTGTAAAACTCAAATGAAGACAGGATCTATAAACTACTGTACTTCTGGAAGTGGGATATGGTATTTTGAAAACAATTCTCCACATCTCACGTACCATCCAGTAGCACACTCCCAGGAGTATACATCAAGGAATGCTCTCATTTATCCTTCAAACAATCTTCCCATTTGACATATCCACACAAATCATACATGGTGACGTATTAACACATGAAAAGACACAGAAACCTAGAGTGCAGCAGCCACGAAAGGGTTAACAGCCCAAACAGCTCCTTCCAGCTGCAGCTCAGACATACGATTGAGTTACTATGGCTTAACAAGTTATTGTGTTTCTGCTGAGCTACTGTCAATGACCACATATGTATTCACTGCCTGTGACAAACAACGTAAAATGCTTTAGCCTGACATCAGTGACAGAGACACTGACAGGCAAAAGCTGGATTAAAAGACTACAGCACACACAGAGTGAAGCAGCTGCAGCAAGGGATGTGGATTACCTCAAGAAAACTCCAGAAGAGCTGAGCAGAAGTGACTTTTGGAGAAGACCCAGAAATGCTTTTGGGAATGGAATGGGAGGGCTAGGAAAAGCTGCAAGAGATACTTCTCATCTCTTGGCCCAGCAGGTGGAAGCTGGGTGGGTAGATGGGTTGTGAGTGAGGAACAAGACAATGCTGTATCTTCTAAGCCTCTGTGAAAATTAAAACACAAGACTTAATGTTACCAGCTCAGTAGCCCAAGGAAGGCCTGGGTCATTTGGGAACCCAAAGACTACCTTTGATGGGAAGCAAACAGCAAGACACTGGCTGCAGCCCAGCCTGCAGTTCTGGAGGCCCAACACCCATCCTAGCTCAAAAGGAGCTTTGTGCTGTGAGTCATAGTCTAACAAGCCATCGCCTTGCATCAGGACAAAACTTGAAGATGCATGTCCTCCTGGCTATGCCATTCCCAAGCAAGGAACAGGGTGCCTCTAGCCCAACAGGAGACATGAGAAACAACTCAGTAGCACCAACAGATACTATATCTGACCACTGTACAAAACCTGCATGTGGCAAGCTCGGCCCAGGAGAGACTGTGGGCTCACTTACTGGGAGAGCTACAAGGCTGCACTTCACATCAGAACCGTTCAGTATGGTGACAACCAACCACAATATGCCCACAACAAAAAGCACTACCTTTCCTTAGGCATTAGAACTCCTTCTCCCTTGCACTGCCCTTGAGCTCTGGGTTATCCTGCTTCTTTCCACAGAAAGAGTAAAAGCAACGCAACTTATTTGAAATTTACCATGCACTGATGATGTATTAGCACTGAGCAGAGGACAGAGAATGACAAGCTTGAGCACCAAGGTGCCTGTCTAAGTAGTCCAAACGCAGGACCAAAAATGCAGTTGCTAACCAAAATATTGTATTTCACAAAGGGATCTTGTTTATAATTCAGATGAATAGAGCAACACTTCTTTTATGGTGGATTAAAAGTAACAGACTTTGTAGAAGCACAAACAGGTACATGAATGAGCAGGATGATGGCTAGGTCAATGAAAGATATTCCTGGGAGAGAAGAAAATAACAAAGAAAGACAAAACGTGTGACAGAAACCGGGCCACAGGTCCTTTAGGCTAATTTCTATTTTGTTTGCAATAAGAGGAGTGGAATAAAAGCAGTTAAGCAAGTGTGCATACCATCAGTTTGAGGTATACCTAAACTTCAGAAAGGACCTGATCCTTTGTCTTTTGAGACAATTGAGATGCTAAACATTCTTCCACTCAGTTGGTTGCTCCTTATGAACAGCAGAATAAAAGCTGCTTCACTGCTTTTTTCCCCACTCATGTGACTCTCCCCAAGATCAACATACGCAGTGATTACTCAATTTACATCTGATTTAGTATCTTAATACTTCAACTGTGATTTTACATAACATTTCTGCTTTTGCGTCTCATTTACCTAATTCATACATATATTGAGTAATGCATCGTCTAGAGGAAAGCAGCCTATTTCTGCAGGAGGTCACTTAGATTTCCACTGGGTTTAATGTTTTAATTCCTTTTTAGCTGCTAGCAAAATATATTTTGGCAACTAAAATCTTGTTTTTTCATTCATTTACATAATAGTGGACTGAACACATCCTGCCTTCAGATATTCATAAGCCATAATCACTGCTGGAAATGGGTATATTTCAGTTAAATATCTGAGGAGATAATTTCGGTACAGTGCATTTATTTTTTTTAAATTTCATAATCATTTTTCAGACAGACGTGGTCTAGAATGACACTAACGATCTTATTCAAACCTGCATCTTTTATCAGGCAAAGACTCGTCTGTAATTTTTTCAAACATTACCTAGCAAAACTCCAGAGGCAGGCAAGCCTCATAGCTAAAAAAAATACTAAATAAAAACCCCAATCTACCTCTTGCCAGTAAATTGAAGACATCTGATATGGACTCATCAAGAATCAAACAATATCTAATTTAGTATTATCTTTCAGGGTATTCTACTGGAGGCATATTTGTCAAAACATCTTCCCCATAAGCTATGCAAGTGTTTCTTCATTCCAGCTCATTCTATTGTGCTGCATTTGAACATCTTATCCCCCATAATTATTATCCATAATTGTAAACAAGAACAGAAACAGTCTCAGAAATAGCAACAGGAAGACATAAATTCAAAGGAGTAAGAGACTATGACTCGGGGTAACAAGATAGATCTTATAACAGCATTAACTGCCCCAATGATAAAAAAACCACAAGGGCATAAAATATTGCCTGTTCCAGATAACTACCCCGTACCCATATAATACTGGACTGACCAAAGCTGCCACCTTTGGAGGATTGTAAGTAAAGGAAGGGAGGACAGAAAAATCTAAGAAGGAGATAAAGCTACGCTGAACTTAAAACTTAAGATTATAACAAACTGAAGAAAAAACATAGCCCTTTCATACCACAAAATGAGGAGTGTGAGCCTTGGATAGACAAGACTGAGGTCTTAATATTCTTCCATTTATTTCTGAGGTGACAGAAAGTGAATACCAACTTACATAGGATCCTGCCCTCTAAATAAAATTCTGGCTCTAATGAGGTCAGTGCATTTTCCCCCACCCTGTGAACTTCAACGAGAACAGGATTTTACCTTTGCTGTTAAATCAGAGAAAGTTTTTCTGCCTCTCTTTAGTCCACATTAGCTGTACAGTGGGTGAAATGCAGCAGATTACAGAAAGCCAACTACCAGAAAAGCCAAGTATATTATAGTCTGTCTTCTACTGTATTATGCAATTTTCTTTACTCACAAGTACTCTGGAATTATTACTTTGAAGTGACAGTATCAGTAAAATTTTGGTTGTAAAGAACCCTCTGAAGGTCATCCTGTTCAACTTCCAAAAAATCACAGATCAGCTTGCTCCATCTCCTGTCAACAGGATGTTCCTTGTTTTGTGACAATGTGGATTAGAGACTGGAAACAGGCCAGGTTTGTCAAAATCAGTTTGACATCATTCATCTGAGATGTTCTGATTCCTTTAAGAGCTTCTCCTGCAAAATGGTCTTAAGTCTCCAGGAACTTTGCAGCCCATAGATAAATTCCAAGCCCAGTTCTCAGTGCAGATTTAAAGGAATTCTCAAGCTGCTGTTATTTGTACTTTTCCATTAAAAATACAAAAGGTGTTGTGTACTCATACCTGTGTCCCTTTTGTGAACATTAGCTCATTCCGGAACAAATAATCATAAAAAGAGAATCAAAATAACAGAATACATTTGGAAAGTAAGATTTAATTTTGCTGATAGTTATTTGGAACTTGATGTCAGGCATGGACATGATACCAATTATAGTCACAAGGCCATATATTCACATCTCCAATCAAGACATCAAACAAATTATTTCAGAGAAGTTCATCAGATAAACAGTGAAGAAGTATAAAGTAACCACAGAATACTTGCAGAAAAACTATGGGGAGACAAAGACATCCATCTATGAACCTGTTTGCTGCCACTGACTAGCTCAGCACCAGTAATTGCTGTAGTAGGTATCAGTCAAAACCACTGGGGATTATTAACACCGTCTTGAGAAATGTAATGACCATGGGAGGGCACAACATTGATATGACACCTCATGAAAACTCAACATTAGCAACCACATACTGAGTCCCGGGGGCCACCTCCTTCCGTAAGTAACCTCCTTCTTGGAACATCTCCTGCATAGATATTCATAGCTCCACTTGCTGTGGCCTCATGAGTTTGCATGACCATCTCTGCAACTGCATAAACATTATGCCTTCATTTGAATGAAATCCTAGCAGTGGAAGGAGCAAGCCTAGCTTCATGCGATATGATATTCCATGCACATTTCTTTACTCTACACATACAACATTGAACCTGGAACCTATTGAACAGAATCTCTCTGTACAAGAACAGAAAGAGTCTCCATCTGTAACTCTGGGATTCACACATTGTTTCTAATTAACAGTCCTGGATTAGAAAGCAAAACTCAGCTTTGACTGAGCAGACAAAGCTTTAAGACTTTCAGGTGTTTTGGTTTAAGATCTCTATGGAGATTTACACATGCAAACAGATTTCCTGCCTGACTGCCTATCCCCACGTGTCGCATTATCATTTTTATCCTGTAGTAGGTAAGGGAGTATGAGAACAGGAATTCTGTGCCGTGGCACTACTTCAGAGTGCATGCCAAAGATTTATGACAGACTGTCATAAATCACAAATGGAAGAGCAAGGAATGAAATGCAGCTTCCAAGTAATTTTTATGCCCTTATTGATTCTGGAGTGGGCAAGAGCTGACCTACATTCAGTACTGCATCAAAGAAATCCCTAGGCCAGAATAGTCTGTCTCCTAGAAATCACTCTATTATCCTGGTTGGCTAGTCCCCTGGCCAGTTTCAATGTATTAGTCTGGCCTGTACAAGTTTCTAACAGCAGTATTTCTGGTTTGCAGAACCAAAAAAACCATCAAGTAATAAAACTCTGACATATACAGAAAAAAATCACACATTGACCCATATAAGCAAGAACGAGTCAGGCCATGATCCCAAGCTGCTCTGACCTTTTAGGTGAGCAGGTGGCACAGCTTGTGAAACAGGTCTCCAGAGCAAACCAGTGCCTCAACGAAGGACAAACCAAGGATGATACATGGCTTGGATGAGAATTTGTGTGCTTACATTTTGAGGGCACAGCTATGACACCTAGAAAGTGCTATTTCCACCTGTCTGCAACACCTGTAATAGAACTGTGACAGTTCAAGAAAAAGGCCAATTCTATGTTCCATTCTACCATCAATTCTTAATGTTTTCAACCTGGGACTATCTGGGATCAATTCTAGACCTAATGTTGTCTTAAAAATGTCCTCCAGCAGTGGAAAAGTCACATGAAGCAGCTCAGAAATTGCTACTTGATTCTAAATGCTACAATACAGCCTGTGAAAGATAGGTGAGACATGTCTACCTCAGCTACTCATAACCAAATATCAACCTCCCAGAGCTCCGTGGTAGGCTTTTATTACATGTTCTGGTATGCAGAGCAGCAGCAGATCTAAAATGAGAATCATTCAGAATCAATGGGTTGAGATTAATCTGTCCTCCTGTCCAGTGCAAGTGCTGCCACAGTAATAAACAGAAATCTGATAACTTCATACTGTCAGCACAAAATGAAACTATGACCTTGACCTGTGCAACAGCATCCAGTAATTTTTTCATAACTTCAACATACCATACTACACAGCTATGATCTAATAAGAATCTAAAAGTAATTAACTGGAATTTTTGAAAACTGAAGCCTTAATCAAATATGTATTCTTATCAGGGTTGCAAGCCAGCAATAAATTGGGACATTTAAAAAACTGGGATCCAATCCAATCCGTGATTTGATCAGGGTTCAATGGTTATAATAAATTGGGAGTATTAAAACTAGGATCACATCCAACACTTTATTTTGTCTAAACCACAGGACCTAGCTGTGCTGCAAAAGTCAGGAGTACTGAATGAACAGATATACCATGTTGGATTAACCCTAAATATACAGGCATGTACAAACTCAGGAGTCCCAAAAACATGTGGTTTAGCATAGAGCTTAATGGTGAGAATAGCAATCACCAACATTTTATCAGAGATCTGTATGACCTATAAACAGCCACAAAATAATGCTTTTAGACTTGGCAAACGGAATACACAGGGACAAAAGCTACATGGGGTCGGCAACAATGCATGTGTGTACGAGTGTGCTCTAAGATGTACTATGTATTATAAAAAAAAAATCATACTTTGATTTTTGCAACAGTCTGAATTTCAACTACTGATTCAAATCAATTTGGTTTTTCTACCACAGTGACATGCATGTAGCTATTCTTGCTTGCATTTTGATTTCCAGTAACATATAAATTGTTTGCAATTAAATATAATGTAACAAATGCTGACAGAAAGGGAATGAAGTTTCACTCTCAAGTATTCTCTGGTATGTAAGTGGACTCTAAATGTTTTTATTTCTCTAAGATGCATTCCCTTAGTACAGGGATCTTGCAGCTGCAAAATGAAACCTCTGTTTGCCAAATATCAAAAACTATGAGAACAGGCCACAAACTTCAGAGCTGGTAAGACAAGGGAGAAATGCTCTTCAATTGCTGGAAGATTTCTGAAAAGTAAAGGAAATTCAGTCTTTAATATAAAAACTGAAACAATTCAATTTTACCCAAATTCGAGATACACTGTAACTTAAGCATTCAGTTCAGACATTCAGAAAGTAAGGGCCAGATGTTCTTCTGCTTCTCTAACACTCTACTGAGAACTTAATACTATTATAAAAATTCCTCAATTAATTCCAATGAGGACTAGAAAACCAAGACTGTTTCAACAAAACAACAAACTACTCCCAAGAAAAAGTGCATAGGACTACTTTTTACAGAGTGCCTCCTTATTAATCAACTCTCATGCTACTTTTAAAAATCACCCCATTTTCAATAAGGTGTTTCATTTTGTAAATGTTCTTCTAATGTCAAGGAAGTGTTTAATTCTGCTGGAAGAGAGACTTTGGTCTCAGTAGGAATATTCCAGTAAAATAATACTAAACAAAGAGGAAAAAATAGTTTTCTTTCAACTGATAGCCACTTTATTTGCATTTGAAAGGCAAACAAATTATTATATGTAAAATTCAAGCATCTAATATATTTATCCAGTTTGTTTTATGATTTTCAAATGTTAGAAAATTTAAAGACAACTCCAAATGAGGGGGAAAAAGATGCAGGAAAGGATGAAGAGAAATCTTTTTTGAGGGAAAGAAAAGACAAGATCTCTTTCAGTATTTAATAATGTAGTGAACATCTTGTTGTTAAAATGATAAATTCTGAGTAATTTACACAGAACACACTAAAAATACAGATTTGAGTCAGCTTGATCAAAATAAATCTCAGACACAGCATTTGCTTTTTCCTTTTATGGACAGATTCTCGACCTTTGAAGCACATGCTTTATTACAGCCAAACTCTTTGAAGCATGAACAAAATGATGAGTTTATTTAAAATAGGGCCTCAGTCCAGTGAAGCACATGACTTGTGTCAGGAAGGCCAAACCACCACCTCAGAGAACCTCATCACCAGTTAAGTCTGTACTCCTGAACTACCAGTGCCATGACCTCCTGTCTTTCTCCAGTGAAGTTTTAATGACACTGTATTGCCGTGGCACAATGAAAACTAAGGGAGGTAGAGGGGAAAGAAGAAGATAATTTAGAGGAGGTGCTGAATTCATATTCAATTGGGCACAGATGAGTCTATTACTCAAGAAGGAATGGCTAACATCCCAAGTTCCTTTTCACCACTTGAAGCTTGCAGAAGTAGTGGTCATATAACAAAGTATTGGCTTTGAAAAGAAAGGAGGCCTGGGGCTGAGGTCTGGAATGAATTCTCAGCCTGACAGGGACTTTTTAGGAACCTGGACAAACGGCTGCACTGCCTGCATGTCAGATTCTTGCCCACAGGACACATTTTTTTTTCCTGACAGATTTTCTCTCTTCCACCTCAACTCTAACTGCTTGGGGTCAGGCTCAAACTTCCATAACAGCAATGAACACAATGAGACCTTGATCTTGGTGGGGACTGCCAGGGAATACAAGCAGTGAAAAAAAATAAAAAATGATGTCAGCATTTCAAAGCAGGATGTGGAGCAGTTTCAGAGAACTGCAGCTACAAAGCAGCACAGAAAGTTGCACTGAAAACTGAGAATAGGACAATGCGGAACGAAAATAGAAATTACTAGGCTAGCAAAATACTACATTTATTTTCACATTTTGAGGCTCAAATCTGAAATCTGGCAGCCTGTAAAAGGAGTTGCCAGGCAAATCTACGCTGAGGACCAATGTGCAGGCAAGTCCAATCCTTTTGGGAATCATCTGCACTACAGAGTAAGCACTGTATACTCTGTCTGCATACGCCTACTACCTCTAACACATTCTGGATGTGCCAGACTTGTTGCACATGCACTGTTCAATTCCTTCTCTGTGCAAGCAGGAAATCCAACCTGTTCTGAGCATGATGGACTTACACTCATGCAGCACATTTACGTAAGACCTGATGTTTCCTGCCAGAACCAGAGTCACTGAGTTTGTACTGCACAGGCAGACCATAATTGTGCAGTGAACACATCTGACATTTCTGCATATCCAGAGATTGTCAAAATTTCTGGAAGAAGTCTGCAGCCTTTACAAAAACCCTATCCCTGGAATTTTGTGAAACACTATTGTACCTATCAAATACAAATCAAAAAAATCTGCAAAACTCTGAGAGATGGTCTACTCTTGTAAACTGAAAATGCACTTCCTACTGAAAAATATTTCTCAGCTGAGATCTTGGAACAGTATTCTGTTTTTTGGAGAGCTGCCAAGCATATATTGCATGCAAAACCAACATCCAAAACCATGCGACGTCCACAGCTGCTAAGATGCTGAAAAGCACTTGATCATTAATCCTGTCACACCCAGCCCAAAAATCAACTACTCCAACCTCTTCTACTAGCATCCAAAATGGACAACACAGCCCCTGAAAAAAACCCTGTCAGATGGAAAATCATAGTATCAGTTAGTATGACAGCTCCCGAAATATTTAGGCAGTCAGCATTTAAGCAAACTGTTTAAGCAAAAAGACTGACTTTAAGATTGTAATAATTGGATTGAGGATCTGAACAAGAATTACATCTACAGCTAATCTTGGAAAAGTAAAATTAGGTGCATGTTTAAGTTAATTCTAGAAAGGGTAAATGTTAGAAAAGCAATTTTCATTCAAGCAAGTATTTCATTCAAGCTGTTAAATACGGGATTTGATCACAGGTATCAGGGGGCAAAACTTGCTACATTTCTGTCAACAGTTCTGTAGTCTGTTCTACTATTATACGCTCATTTCACTCGCTATAAGAACAGATTTGAAAATATGTCTGTGTTCTGGTAAGCTTCAGTGAAGCTAAGTTTATAAATATGAGACCAAGTATGCAGGATTGCAGCTAGTGAAGTCATAGAAGCAGATGATCTACAGTGTGGATGTGCCACAGGGTTTTCTTTGCCAATATGTGCATTAAAATCTTGGACTTGAATTACATTATAGAATTACTAAATCTTAGGACAGAGCTATAAAACTTGTCTTTGCTGTCTTACTGAGCATCATCACTAGGTAAAGAGTCAACAACTAAGCAAAAAGACTGAATTACCTTCAAGTCAGGCAATGTTTCCTTACTGATATTAATCAATTTCCTAAACAGTTCTTGCCTGCGTATGAAAAGTAGCTTCTTTATATAATTTTCCTCTAAGAAAAATAAAGTCTCTTTGGTTTTATGATCTCAAAAATGGTTATGTGGACAAACATACACAGCCATGCTTTTACTTCATTCAGAAAGTAGAAGCAAATTGCTTGATTTTACAGCATGTGTTTCAATGCTTTGAGGATAACATAAGGAAAATTTCTTCATTCCCCTGGGTTGTGTTTAATTTTTTTTAGTTTGAATCCTCCAAACATATACATTACCTGATATAAAAGTGTGGTATTTCTATTCTCGTGCCTTACAGAAGAAGAATCAAATAAGTGAGTTAAAAATATCATCTTGGTTCATCCCCTTCTCAACACACCTGCTGTTCTCCATTTCAGCTAGAAACTCTTTCCAGGTCAAAACTGAAATTATTACTAGAGAAAGCAGAATGATGAAGACATTGAGCTGCCAGTTTCTAATGCAGCCGTACCAAGTTACTGTCAATCAGTGACTGCAATTAAAAAAAAAGTATACAACGCTAAAGAAATATTAAGAACAATTATCTTGTGTCCAATTGGAACGTTAGACCTCTAGACAGAAGGGTTCATTCCTTGCAGCCTGCCAACATTTTAGTAAATGACACTGGCCCTTTAACAGATGGGATACATGCTTCTTAGCTTGCCAGGATCCTAATAAAAGACACTGGCTTCTTTAAAATGAAGGACACATACCTCTCAAATTGCCAGTATTCAAATTGGGAGTCAGCAGTTTAAAATAAAGGCACTCATCAATCTGGCAAAGTCAAGGACACGGCACAGAAATTTTAAAACAAATGGTACAAAGTTTCTCCAGACACTACTTAACTCAGATGAACTAAATACTTAAACACTGGCTAAGCATATCCAGTAGCAGCACTGTAGCAACTAGATAGCTTACGAGCTTTTAAAAGAGTGAAAAATTAGCAGCAGACATCAAGGGTTTGGATTTACGTCTTTCCCCCATCAAACCCGTTAGCTACCACTTACACAGCTGACTGTGCACTGCAAGCCTCAAATGAAAGCAGGGTGTCCTTTCCCTGGGCACTGACCAGTACCACAAAGGCTGACCTGTGCAGAAACACTCTGTTTGCCCAAATGGAACCACATCTGATTCCGTTCCCTCTCGCAGGAGCAGATGCTCCAGCAAAGGAAAAAGATCTCTGAAAGTTTTCTCCTTGCCCTGACAACGCATATTGCTAGCAACTGGGAAAGTTTTACAGCAGCTGCAGACACCTCTTGAGAGCCAGCAAGTATGGGCTCTTTAACTTTGCTGATAGCAGCCATGAGAGGGAATCAAAGACCTTATCAGCATATCATGACATATTTCTGGCTGAGTTGGG
>NW_008688088.1:16505-24018 GCF_000695815.1 Acanthisitta chloris
GCTTTATCTCACAATCTGGGGCAGACATGGGGGAAAGTAAACTGTAAATTCTCTTTGTCTGGAAAGATATAAGGAAGTTGCTACAATTAGACTCCAAGGGTCTTATCTCAGAAATCTGGCAACTAACACCCAGCTTCTTGCCTTGCCCATTTCACCCACCCCACTGCTAGCAGATTCCTGCCTCTCCAGACTGATTTTAACCATTTGCTCACAATCTGGGGCAGACATGGGGGAAAGTAAACTGTAAATTCTCTTTGTCTGGAAAGATATAAGGAAGTTGCTACAATTAGACTCCAAGGGTCTTATCTCAGAAATCTGGCAACTAACACCCAGCTTCTTGCCTTGCCCATTTCACCCACCCCACTGCTAGCAGATTCCTGCCTCTCCAGACTGATTTTAACCATTTGAATCTGCCTTTTTCCAGATGTCCCTTGCCATACTCAGCATTTGTTGCATAGATATTACTCAACATGTGGCCAACTGGCAAACACTGTGCAGGAAAGAACATACCTAAGTATAAAAACTACCATTTGATGGCACAGAGAGCTGAAGCCAAAGAGGTCTGAAGCACTGGAAAATATGGCAGAGGCTGTCAGGAGAGAAAGGAGGAGATTCTTGCTATAGAGAAGTAAAAGAGAAAATTACTAAGTCAGCTGGCCTTAGGAATGGGCAGGGTAAAACAGGTTCTGAAGGAACTGATCTTCACCAGTTTAGAGGAATTTGGGATCTGAATACTACAGTGAAGTGCACAGTAACTGCAGGTGAACAACAAGTTCCTGTCATACAGCAGCTCCGACTCAGCCAGGAGACAGGCCTAATGCTCTGGGTTGCCTGGACCTGCCTGCCAGCAGGCACAGTCTGAGACATCTTCAGTCAGGCTGCCTGGCCGTCCCTTCAGACAATCCCTGTCTCTGAAGTTTTTCATCTGATGAACAGAGATGCTACTGCCATTTACTCACCTTTCACGTTCATCTTTCATTTTCTCCAGCTCTTCCTCTTTAAGCATACCTTGCTTTGGATTCCCCTTCTGATCTGCTTTCCCACTTTTATCTTCTTTTTTCTTTCCAAATCTGTTAAAGATATCAAGGAAGGAGTCATGAGGAAATAATTACTAGAGGAAAAAACTACTTATCTATCAAACCACAGATATTTTAGGCAATCAAATCACTGAGTTTTTATCTTAGTCACTCATAAATTTCCCACATTGTAAAGTAAGTTATCAGTATTAGCTGGGACATATGTAAGAGGAAGGACTGGTTACAAATTGATTTGGACCCTGTACAAGCTATTGCTTGAAACAAAGCTGGAAAGCCCCACCAAACCTGAAATGCAAGGCACTGCAGGTCTGGAATAATAATACAGCACATTTTAAAGCAGCTGAAGGTTCTTCTTGCCACAGGACAGCTCTCAAAGTAATCTGCAGCAGCTGTGGTGCCAGCACCCAGACTGGACCATGCATTCTGCTCTTATCAATAGCTACTGTCTCTCATTCATGACTGGCCTTAATTTTAGGATTTGTTCTTTGTTTAAATGAAGATGCAATTGGAAGGAATAAAATCTTGCTATGCTCCAAGAATACAAAACTTGACAGTTCCTAAGAGCTCTTTCTTAAACTTCTGGGGTTTTCTTTCTGCCTAGTAATATACTTTCATGTAATATTTATGCTGTGAAAGTCCTTGAGAGACCCCAAGCAGTTTGGGGGTTCCACTGTTGTTTTATGCACTGTACAAATATGCATAACAAGTCTGCTTTACGCAGTCTATAAAAGGTGACTGAACTGGGGAGCTACAATTAATTTCTGATGGAGCTAGACAGAATATCAGGGTCAAATATGCTCATGAATTATGGACCAAAAAAAAAATAAAAAATATCCTCTCCCCCAATTTGAAATTCTCAGTTCCACAAGTAAGTAAATGATTAATATGTGTCTTCCCAATCAAATGAATGTGCCCTTGCATGCATGACCACAATGTAAAGAAAATTTATTCTTTTTTAATTAAATATACTATATCGCAACTAATTCCTCTGACTCAAAACTGCAAACTCTTTCGTGAAAGTCTGTAGCATTGCCTTGGTGATCTTTCTTTTACCTTTTTTATTTTTTCATGTCAGCCCAAACTGCCTCAAGTGGAATAGCTGAACTACTGTGAATATACTTGAGCTGTAAATCATTGACTTTAGGTTTCTCTGCTGATGAAAGCAGAAATCTTGCAAATCCTCTGTCAGGCTCATAAGCTAATGATCCAATTTTTTTGTGAAATATTAATTAATAATTCTGAGCTTGTGGTCAAAATTAAGTTATTGGAAACTTTGCAGCAAGTCTTCCAGATAACAAGAACTTGGTTAGAAAGGGAATGATGGATGTGAGAGACAGAGATGTAGCATGTTGTGCTGATAAAAAGGGCAAATACTATAGGTAGTAACATGAGATGTTTTATCATGGCTCTGTCATGGACTGTGTTGGGGAGCAGAAAGAGTCCTATCAGTGCATGGTTTTCTCTTCTTTTTTTTCCTATGTGTGGCAATAGGCATAGATTATATCTTGCATTCTTGAGGGATCCTTTGCTCAAAATATACATACACCTCGACTACAAACAATCTTCACTTCTTTTTTTTATGGTCCCTGCTTATTTCAGTGTTTCCAGAAATACAGCACATACTTTCCATGCTTTTGCTTTTCCTGAGTGTAGAGCAGCACACTAATTTCACTGCTGCTTTTCAAGATCCTGCAGTTCCAAGAGACTGTGGAGTCACAAACCCCATCAGAAGGTGGTGGTGGTGTCAGTGAAGGCAGTGGTTGGGAAACACAGGAGAGAGACAGAGGTTGTATATACAGAGTGAGAAGATACAAAGTGAGAAGGGCTCACAGATACAAAATGACCTAGGTGAAAAAGAAAAGCTAGCTGAAACTCTGCATATATTGCTCTCTACAGGGATGTCAGGCAGCCAAACAATAAATTGCTTGGGGATGAGCACCAGCAGGCTGCTGCTCCTGAAACATCCCTGCTTTCTGACTCTTGCACATGCTGGTAAGGTCTCATGGCAGTTTTCTCAAGAGGCTGTATTAGCACTTGCATCTTGGTCATAATCCAACTCTGGTACTTTGTTTATATTCAGGCTGCCTGGTTTTCTCCCACAGTTTCAATTATGGGTTTGTGGAGTCTCATATTCGACTGCAGCATGTATTGATTTTGAAAGCATTATTCTTGGGCATTTTGTATTGCTGCAGGGAGTTGAAGTTGGATATGTTGCATACTCAAGAGAAATGCAAAAAAAAATCTTTAACATACGTCCCTTTCAAGCCTAGATATTATTTCTTGCTTACTAGGGAAATACATTTTAAATAAAATAAAGTGACAATTCTGATTGCAGTAACTGCCAACATGACAACCCTCAGCAAAAACAGTGCTGTTTGCTAGTAGAGTTGCTCTTGCCATAAAATTGGAAAGTTCCAGTGTAATTATAAATGGGAATAATGAGATGGCCTTGATGAAAACAACATTTATTGCTGCACTGCATCAAAAGCAACGTGGCCAGCTGGTCAAGGGAGGTTATTCTTGCCCCTATACTCTGTTCTCATGGGACTCCACCTTGAGTACTGCATCCAGCTCCGAGGTCCTCTAAAATATGAAGCACATGGATCTGCTGGACTGGGTCCAGAGGAGGGACACAAAGATGATCAGAGGGCTGGAGCGCCTTCCTTATCAAGACAGGCTGAGAAAGCTGGGGTTGATCAGCCTAGAGAAGAGAAGGCTCCAGGGAGACCTTATACCTTTCAGTACCTAAAGGGGCCTACAAGAAAGCCGGACAAAGACTTTTCACAAGGCCATGTAGTGACAGCATAAGGGGGAATGATTTTAAAGTGAAAGAGCATTATAGATATTATCAAGGAATTCTTCACTCTGAGCAGGGTGAGACACTGGAACAGATTGCCCAGAGAAGTTGTGGATGCCCCATGCCTAGAACTGTTGAAGGCTGGGTTGGATGGAACGCTGAGCAACCTGATCTAGTGGAAGGCACCCCTGCCTACAGCAAGGATGGTTGGAACTAGGTGGTCTTTAAGGTCCCTTCCAACTCAAACCACTTATGACTGGTTTTTTGCTATTTTGGCTTCAGATGGGATTTGTGCAGGCTTATGATTTTTACCTGTTATACCATGTATACAACATATAGATCAAGGCTAGGGAAATACTTAGATACATTTTTTGCCTCTTTTGCACATTGCTATACCATAAAAATCCATTGTTTTATTATTACTGTTTTTCCATTCTATTCTCTTATTATGTTTTTCAGCTCAACAAAAATTGTGTACAAACATTAGAAAATAAAAGCAGCAAAAAGTGCAACACTGTTCACAAAAGCAATATAGTGTAGACAGCATTAAACCACAAAGAACCCCGTATCATCTCTGCCTGAATTTATACACCCTGTCCTAAAATTTATGGTCTGCTCAGTGATGCATTCTAATTGCCATGGGCTTCCAATGATAAAATTAACTTCCACCCATGTAATTTTGCATGGGTTTGTGCACTACAGGCTTAATGGTTCTCTACTGCTTATAGGAACAAAAAATAAGTAGTAAGAGTACTTGTTGCCCAACCAGGTTTGATCATGTTCTCATTGATATCAGTGTGAGGCTTTCCACAGATTTCAACAAAGACAGGATAAAGATCCTTTGTCAAAATTATGCTACAGGATTAATCAAATCCCTATTAAAATTCTATGAAAACTGAATGGCTTTAGGATTTGAAATTTCTGATTCTCCAGGCAACAAATAAATGGCTGTGGTAATATCTGCCTTCCATATTAATAATATTGGCAGCAGAATAAAAACATTAATGAAAAAATGTATGCACACAAATTTTTAAAATGTCTGGTTTGCTGTACTGTGCACAGTCAAATTCTCTTCAACTTAGTATCTCATGGCTCTGAAAACTTCATATAGCAAATGGAGAAATATAACTAGAAGACCTGAAAATAAATGGATCAGCTGTATCCTCTCATTCCATATCCATCTATAATCAATTTATGTCAAATGAAGCCACTGGTAATTGTAATGACAGTAAGGAAATAAATCCATGTCTTCCCAGGTTGAGTGACTGTCCCACTTCTCTGATTATCCACTGTAAATGCCCTGGAAGTACTGTTAAAGATGTTACAGCCCTAATAACTTTAATATACTTTTCAGTTGAGAAAGTTAATATTCCAACTACTCAGAGCACAGCCCTCCTGTAAATAAAAGCATAAAGAGATTTTCTTTATGTGATCAGATATTTGAGCGCTTCATGCTTACGGGAAAAGCCCATATGCGACAGTTGAAAACATGCTGTGCAAGAGTGAGGCATTATCCTATTTCTATTAATTTCAAAGGGTACCCTGCAAACAACTAAAATTTTTCCCCTTAGAAACATTAAGGGTATAAAGTACCTGAATACCGAATGTGTGTTGTCTTCTTGCAGCATTTATTGCCATTTTATTTGCTACAGAATTAAAGCATATGTATGCTTCTTTCCAAGGATTCCAAGGGCTAAAAATGAAAACAAACCTCCTATAGACCTGCTCTGTTATACATGTGATAAACGTCTCGCATGTAAGACCTAAAGCTGTGGTCATGGCAACACTTCATTTCTGTGTGGAGCTGTGGGCTTCCAGATCTCAAATGTGTTGATATTTGCTTCAAGGATTAAAAAGCAGGCAGGTCTATAAAGTCCCAGACTTCTAAGCAGGAGAAACATCTGGTGGGTGGAACCCCTAAGCAGCTTGCTGACTAAATTCTGCCATTTGGACTTCTTAGCTAATTCCGTTGCCCCAGATCAGGAGATGCCACCACAGCTAACACAGTACATAATGAAAGCACAAACATCTGTGGGAAAATAATTCAAGAGAGCTTATGACACAGTCAAGCAAGATACAAAGCCTAACACTGTCATAAAATCTTGACATCTTCAGAAATGATCTGTAAAAAACCAGAGTGATTTGTAAAGTACATATAACAAAAACTCTGACTCTTAGTCATTTCATACCATAATGGGGAAAAATGTTGAGATTATTAAAGTAGATCCCTTATGAAAGACTAGAAATAACCCTTTAAATTAAATTTAAATGTGAGTAAGAATGAATGAGTGAGCAAGAAAGATAAAGATACTAATAAGGTATGATTTTCAGGTCCACATAGGGACTATAAAAAGCTTATTAACTGCCACTACTGCTGTGTGTTTTAAGTCATTTTATCACTCAGCTTTTACAGCAGAAGAAATACTCTAGAAGCAGTGCTGTGCTTTGATTAATCACTTTCATACATACACTTTTACAGAGTATTAAACATTGCCTCAAAGATCCTTAGTGAGTCAGACTTGTTGGTGATTACAGGCCAGGCTCATTTTACATTTATGTTAATAGCAGCATTAATGAAATACCTCTTTCACATTTGCAATGGCTCTCTAAATACCTAACAGGTTTGTTACTAAATATTTACTTATTGGGCAGAAGTATGCCATTGAGTATTACACCAGTGGGACCAAGAGCTTTCCAACAGCTGAAAAAACTGCAGTAAGAAAAGAACACATTTTGGTAAAACATATTTGACAATCTGCGAATGGAGCACACACATCAAGGGTTGGACAACACTGCTCAAATTTTCACCAATATCCAAGCTGATGAAAGTACCTCCATTACATGAGTTAAATTTATGGTAAAAGGGCAGCTCTATGTGGGGGGCCTGCAAGCCAGGAGGGGTGAACGTCTCTTTTCCTTGCCCCTCTGCCAGCCCCGTGCTTCCAGAGAGTGGATTCCATTTCCTCTGTGGAGGATTTAGCCCCAGCAACCAGTGTACAAGACCTAATGCAGCAAGATCTCCTCTAGACAAAGCCTTGGCCAGGAGCAGGTTTTGACCGGGCCTCCCTTCTTTGGCAACATGAGAGGAAAGCCCCAATAAGATGATGAACACAGGAGAGGACCATTTCAGCCCCTTCTGCTCCTGGATTGGTAGTGTCTCCAGCTCTGGAGAAAGGGAGAGGAATAGTTAAAATGGGAACACCGTCACTAGACTGGGCAGTGCTGTGCACAACATGAATATTGCTGGGTAAATTGGAAAGAGATTTGGAAAAGTAAAGGAAAAATCCACTTGTAACTACATTTGGTGGCGTTTGCTTGTTTCGTGGCTAGGTTGGTGCCTCTCTGTTCTCCCACTGCTGGGGCTCACTCGCAAGACAGCACCAAGTAGAGAGCAGCAAAAGCAAAGGCTTTCCACAGTGTACAACAGGGCAGCTTAGGCAACCAATAATAGCTCCCCTGAAAAGAAAAATCACCTAACCTCTGATTTATTGCATCAGTGGATTCATTACATCATACAATTGTTCAAGAGTGCTGTGCTACAATTATTATTTGTATTTCACAAACACAGCTACGCTTCATGAATGTGTCACCATATTTAGCCATCTTCAAATTATTTCGGGAGATAATCCACATTATTCTAATGCTGTGATCAAAGCTAAACTGATTATTATCAGCAGGA
>NW_008688088.1:24041-29398 GCF_000695815.1 Acanthisitta chloris
TGCAAATATAAAGAAATAGATATTATTACGTCCTTATGATCTCTTCTTATGTCAAAGTTAAGCAAATGAGGGCCATTTTTTGTATTTCTTACTTCTTATTTAATATATTGGACTGCTGGAGCTAGGCTAAAATGACTGAGTTTCCAGAACCAGTCTAATGGGAGTAAAACTTATCTTTTTAAAACTCTGATTAAACACAACCTCCCCCCACCCATTTATTTCTTTGATGCCCAAATTAGCATCTTTTCTGCAGCATGCTGAATTAATTAGTACAGTGACAAAGAATTAGTCCAGATAAGATCAAAGCTGAAACCATATTTATCTAGAATTTGAAATTAAGAGCAGAGAGTATTAACCCTCAGCACTTCAAGGAGCTTTGCACATGGCATACTTAGTAAGCCTTCCACGAGTTCATTCAAAATAAATCAACAGTGCAATTTTTTTCCCCAGTGAAGTTTTGCTAAAAGGAAAATAAATTTGCCATGAAGTCTGCTACAATGCGGAACTGCCTTTAATGCAGACCCTGTACATGCTACTCATTATGTAACTTGTAGGCATCAGTAGAACAAAGCAAACAAAGCTGAGAAAAGACAGTTAATCACATTTGTATTAATGCTTGGATCATCACATTGTTCATAGATTTAAGGGCTAATGAAAGAATTCCCAGCACTGAATCTGAGAAGCTGCTTGCTGTAACACCTCACAGGTAAATAATCTGTAATATTCTGTGGAGAGGGTCACACATAGAAACAGAATGTCAAACAGAAGCCCTAAATTACATAGTGAAGTTTACTCTGAGAGCATTAACCATGTGGACAGCAATAAAGAAAAATCTTCATTGCTGGTATCATTGCCTCGGATATTATCGGTATTTCAGTATCAGATAAAAGACTGGAGGCTGTTTGCTATGTGAAATGCAAGAGGTTGATCTTCTGCCTAGAAACTGCAGAACAATGGCAATCTAAATAATCATCCCAAATCTTTTCACCCATCTTCCCAAAGCCTTTGAGTCCCATAACCTTACTTTTTCCAATGTAGAACTTGCTCTTAATTTAGATAGAAGTGAGTTACTGTAACTCATTCTGGTAGTTCTGGATTAGGAATCCCTCACCAGTGGGGCAGTCTCATTCTTCTGTACCTTATATCAAATCCTACTTTTGCAGTATATAAAAAGACCAAAGACAAAACCCAAGGAATTTGATGGTACCATAAGACTTAGGCCACCTTAGTTAGAAGAGTCTACCTACTGAACCAATGGAATGCAGTAAGTCTCATCAGCTACTATGTAATATAGACAATAGAAGGCAGCCACGAAGAGCCATCCTTTATACTTCAAGGAATATATTTTTAGCAAATGTGCTGAGATAGTCTGGGTGTTGGAGCTAGTATTTATGAGGAGGGGCCACCACTATTATTATCTGACCAGGAAAATCATTATATTGAATGGCAGCTATGCATCTATTCCCATGAATGATATTTTCATCATTCATTGACCATGTTGCTAGTCTTTTTGGTCACCAGTACAAGAATTCTGTATTCCACATCATGTAGACCACAAAAGAAAAACCTGCAATAAATGAGGACAGCTGTGACTTACAGCATGATCAGAAGGAGGGGAAAAAAACCAAATTGGTTTATGGTCTGTCCAGTGCAACAAGCCTTGCCTGTTTGTCCACCAGACTGTGGAACCACCCTCCACCCAAGTAAGAAATTCATAGAATCATAGAATCAGCCAGGTTAGGAAAGACTTCAAAGATCATCAAGTCCAACGACCATGGCACTAAGTGCTACATTTAGTCTCATCTTAAAAACCTCCAGGGACAGTGAATCCACCACCTCCCCAGGCAGCCCATTCCAGTGCTTGACTACTCTCTCCATAAAAACTTTTTCCCAATATCTAACCTAAACCTCCCTTGGCAGAGCTTGAGTCCATGCCCTCTTGTCCTACTGCTGGTTGCCTGGGAGAAGAGACCAACCCACACTTGACTAGAACCTCCTTTCAGGTAGTTGTAGAGGGTGATAAGGTCTCCCCTGAATCTCCTCTTCTCCAGGCTAAACAACCCCAGCTCCCTCAGCCTCTCATATATTCTTATTTGTTCCTACTTTCATACAGCACCAGTCATTTCCCCCTCTTGTTTCTACCTTAGAGGCAAGTAATTTCTTCTGAAGTGAATACTAATTATGTTCCAGACAGTGTAGAGAAACACTGTATACCTACTCAGTATGGAGTCTGCAAATGCCAACCTGCCAAACCCAGGGGAACATGATAATCACACCCATGTCTTGGGCTTGTAACTCCATACTCAAAGCAAAGGAGAAGTACCAGAGTATTAAGCTCTTGACTCTGCTTTCTTAATTCCCATTTCAGTCACCCATTTTCTCAACTCTTTGCCAAAAGAAAAGGAAAGAAAGAAAAGTAGGCAGCTAGGCTAACTACTAATTTTTTTTAATTTGTTATTCTCTGTCATGCAGAAAAAAAAAAGCACTTTCTGACTGAACCTATTCCTTTAAGGTGCAGTCAGTAAGGCAAAGCAGGAGACAGAGACTGCAGGCAAGTGAGAGGCAGCACACCTCTATCCCATTAGCAAATCCAGCCCTCTGCAGGTAACAGAACCACTTGAAGGTGGGACAGGGAAAAAAAGATCAACTGCAGGGAGCGAAAAGGTAGCTCTCCGGGTGCCAAATTGGTGATGAGTTTTTCTTTCCTGTTTCATGTTTTCTCCTATGTTGTGTGTCTCTTTCCTCTATTACCAGCCAAGTGACCCCAGATATCACTAAAGTATCAACTACATACAGAGGTATAGTGTATATACTGTGCATGTTTATCAGGAAAAGGACTTTTCATTTTTCTTATATCGTAAATGTCAAGGTATCTGATGCTTTTCTTATTCAGCTACTGATTCACTATATGAGAATCTCCACTCGCACTACAAAATTTTTTGCTCAGCCCTCTTGGCTATGGAAAAACAACATATAACTCTGACATTATCAGAACTGTGGATACAAAACTCATGAGGCAAATTAAATATACGACATTTGCAAAACAAAACTGAAAACCCGCTACATTGGCACTTAGACCCATGATATTTCAAGGTGTCAGACTTGCTAATCATCTCACCACTGCAGTGCTCACCTTCTCAACCAAATCACGTGCCTTCTCCCCTTACATGACACAGTGGGGATTTGTTGGGGCTTATCTGACTTTCATGAAGTGAAACCGCACATTGCAGGTTCCAACGAGATCTCCAAGGAAAAACACAACCCTTGAAAAAAAGCAGGAATACAGAGGACTCCTCTACCTATGTTTTGACTGGGATGACATCCCAGCCTTCATGAAGGCTCCATTCTCTATGGAATGTAGTGACTCTAACGAGCAGTTAATGTCGAGCATATATCATTACATCCAATCTAAAACGAAGAAACTGAGTCATGAAGGGCAAAAATGACCTGCCCAGTTTAAAAGGTCCTATCCTTTTTCTCTGCTGATCACCTCAGAACTATAATTACATTCGCCCAGTTTAAAAGGTCCTATTCTTTTTCTCTACTGATCACCTCAGAACTATAATTACATTATCACTGCATATTGACCTGCCTCATTTTCCAACCAGCTTGCTATTGGTGCTTTTTCCCCTTGACCATTTCACCCCAATTTCCTTGGAGTTCTCTCCTCATTCATTTCTTTCTTCTCCCCTAACACACTCACTCTCCTCCTCCATGCTCCACACTCTTTTCATATGCCCTACTGCTGCACCACTACAGAAATACTTCTTCCTGGAGATTTCAGCACTCTTGCTCGAGACATCATATGCAGTAAACACATGCAGAGATCTCTACAGTAGCTGAGCTACCAAAACAGTCTCCACTCTTTCTCAGCGGGATGCATTAGCCTGCATTTGAGCTCAAGCTCAGAGTACTTGAGAAACTCTGAACTAACAGACAGTTCACAGTGAAGAGATGCTTTCAAAGGGAGACTTTTAAAAGGAGAGCAATGGTTCTTGAACAGGAAAGGGATGTTGTAAAAGGCAAAGAAAATGCCTACGATGACTTGTTTTTAGGTCACACAATGGACTTCTAAAGTTAAAGCATCACAAATTCCACCTCTGTGCCTCTAGTATAGCTGGTATTTTTACAAAGCAGGAACCTTCACAGCAATGCCAAAGTAAGAGAGGAGCTACATATATGCAGTATTTTGAAAGATGTGTTTCGGCATAACAAACAATAGATATGTTTGCATTTTTAAACTGTCAAAATCAGTTCTTCTAATAAATACTACCTGCCCTCCCTGGCCTTGGCTATTGTACATTACTAATTAGATGTAGTAGTTTGTGGTTAACATCCTTCCCTGCAGATTTATTATTAGCTTGAATATTCTTTTTAGTAGAATTGTGGTAATGGTAAGGTCTGCTGGAGGCCAGCTTCATGAAACCACTGGGAGGAGAAATCTGTTTGCCTGTCAAAACAATGGCTATCAATTAGAACCGAAAATGTGATTCCTTTAAGTGTCTTGGATGGTAGCAGAGATTTCCAGTGATGGATTAGGGGGCTGAATCACTTTTGCACTGTACTAAAGGAAGCTTTCAAACAAACAGCTATCTGCATGAAACAAATTCACTGCTATTTTTGATCAAGTCTAGAAGAACCTGTCTGACCTGTCAAAATTCCTCTCTGCTATTTTCCGAGAAATCCCAGCTTTACATCACTTTATGTGGCATACTGACAAAACTGATACTAGCTTATTACGTAGTTTTCTTGGGAAAACTTGGCTTAGGCTAGCTATAGCAACAGAAGAAAAACAATGAAGTTGCTGAAAGACACAATCCATAAAAAAAGAACCAGTGAGATGATACAATTGCACCGTTCACTGATTTGGGATGCAGTCCTGGCACACAGATAGCAATTTCCCCTTTGATACAAGCACCCAGCTCTCATTAGCATCACTAAGAGTTGTGTGGACATACTGATGGGAATGTGTTCCCCGTATTTTGCAGGAAATTAACACCACTCACTTGGGAACTGAAGGAGCCACTGTCTGTCACTCTCAAGCATCTTCTCTGCCAGTTAATTAAGCACAAACCTCTGCCACAACTCTCAAGAGGAGGCTCTTCCCTATTCTCCTCGGTACAGCAAAACTGACACAAAGCAAAACATCAGGAGCAGGAGCTAGGAAATGGTGATGTTCAGGGAAGATGAACTTCAGCCTGCATTTGCCAAGCTCTCCTGCCACTAGGCTTTTGTGGATTTTGAAAATAGTTATTAGAAATCAAATTGATTAGTTATAGCTGACCTTAAGCTTTAAGAATGATTTAATAAAGTATTTTCAGCTCTTATACATTGTGACTTTTGGATACTGCTTATTT
>NW_008688088.1:29415-38923 GCF_000695815.1 Acanthisitta chloris
GGCATGTACACAGTCAGCAAGACTGCTAACCCTCCAGGACTCCACTACTATTTTCATGCAAGAGAATGACTAATCAACACAGGAAAAAGCAAAGGACTCAACCATACCCACAAAAAGTGGCTCTGGCAGCTGAAGGACAATGGTTCAGGATGGGGAAGGTTTCATTCAGTCACTAAACAACAGACTCTCTCATCAGGCTGAGAGACTATTACTGAATGTATTAAAAACCTTTCCTCAGTGACACTTTATAAATAGAGAATAAATATCAGAACTAAGTGACTGAAAGGTTTAGTCATTTACATGAACTACACAGCTGTCCTATCTGTGCAACAGTATTGCTCATGAACTGTGAGCCAGAAAGTTTGTTTGTAAGGTTTCAGTTTCTTTGTAAGGTTTCAGTGAAAACCTGGCAATCACCCCTGTTTCTTGAATCTGTAAAGCAGCAATTCTGGTGCAATCGGATAGAGAAATACATATTACTGGACAAAGACAGAGAAAATTGCTAGAATAGTGTTTAGAACCATGAAATATTTGGACTTTGCTGACTATTACAATCATGTAGCTTGAAGCTGCACAAATACCATAAACAGTCCAGATTACCAAAACTTTTTCCTTCGTGCATATTTCTTGCCTTTCACACATTGACTCCCTACCACAGATGTTCACACACTATTTTTAAAATAATTATTTGCTATTGGTGTTTACATTAACAGCCAGTTATTTTTTGTGTCACAATGTAGGCAAAAATCTCTGCTTTCTTGTTCAGATACAGCGATGCTTTGTTCACCACACAAAAGCTTTGACTTCTTTTCTCGCAACACCCATAGCACCATGTCTTAAGGTTATTCAACTATTTCCAATACCAAACTACTGGCAGTAATTCTATCCAGTGACCAAAATGAGCACAGATACCTTAACAATTCTGCATGTTATCATCTTAGCTTAAAGAAGTTAGTCTAAAAGAGAGCTTCATTTTGAGGGTGACAAAACAAATGTTAAATTCA
The DNA here is from genome assembly GCF_000695815.1 of Acanthisitta chloris. Classification (NCBI taxonomy): domain Eukaryota; kingdom Metazoa; phylum Chordata; class Aves; order Passeriformes; family Acanthisittidae; genus Acanthisitta; species Acanthisitta chloris. The sequence continues at coordinate 30,420 of NW_008688088.1, forward strand.
AAGCCCACAGCAGCATAGAAGGCTGAAGAACACAGACTAAATCTATCACTTGTTTCATTAAAACTTCTGCCATAGGAGCTGCCAGTATCATTGCACAAATAAATCATAAAATCACAGAATCATACAATTTAGGCATTGGAATGGACCTTACAGATCATCTAGTCCCAACCTCCCCTGCCATGGGCAAGGGACACCTCCTCACCAGCCCAAGCTGCTCAAGGCCTCATCCAGCCTGGACCTGAACACCACCAGGGTCGGGGCAGCCACCACGTCCCTGGGCAACCTGTTCCAATGTCTCACCACCTTTACAGTAAAAAACTATTTTCTCACATCCAACCTAGACTTTCCCTCCTTCAATTTGAACCTGTTACCCCTTGTGCTATCATTGCAGTTCCTAACAAAGAGTCCCTCTCTGGCTCCCTTGTAGGCCCTTCAGACATTGAAAAGTTGCTATGAGGTCTCCACAGAGTCTTCTATTTTCCAGGCTGAACAGCCCAAACTTCCTCAGTCTGTCCTCACAGGGGAGATGCTCCAGTCCTCTTAGCAACTTCGTGGCCTCCTCTGGACTTGCTCCAACAGTTCCCTGTCTTTCTTATGTTGAGGACAGCAGAAGTGCATGCAGTAGTCCAGGTGGGGTCTCATGAGAGCAGAGGGGGAACAATCACCTCCTTTGACCTGCTGCCCACACTCCTTTTGATGCAGCCTAGGATTGGCTTTCTGGGCTGCTAACACACACTGCAGCTAATTGTGAGTTTCTTGTCCAGGGTAAAAACTAAATGGTGTTGATAAAAAACTACTCCAGGGTGTGTAGTCTGTCAGTGAACTTTCTTTTGTTTCTAAACTGTGCTTGATACAATCACACATTCTTCTGAATGTATTAGACGTTAGCTGTTGCTCATCAAACCATATGTAGGGAGAAACTCTGGCTTACAAGTTACCCATGAATTACTGAACACAATCAGTATTCATTACAATGAAAGTTCTGCTTATTCATCATTAACTGCAACTGATCACATGTACTGTTTCTTTTTCTTAACTTGATAAATCATTGTTAATAACTACCTTCATAAGCAGAGGGGAGGAGAAGCCACTCTGCACTTCTTGAAAAACATGTTTTGGCCATGGGCCCAAAAATTTACTGCATAAAACCCCCCTATAACCATATGAACACAAATTTCACCACACGAGTGCTCACAGTTGATGAATTATGTTTAGCTTATAGTATTTAATCTGGAAAACAAACTAGGGACCTGAATGTGAAACAACTTAAGCATCTGCATTTCAATTTCTTTGCTGTATTCTTGGTCTCCTATCATAGGAAAAAGTGCCTATTTATAAACTATATATACTACTCATCATTTGATCTCTCTAAACCACTGTTTCTTTTGATTTATTAGATACAACATTTAAAACAGATTTTTTTGTCATGATAACTGAATTGTCTTTGTAGTCTCGTATTATTGTTGTGTATCTAGACAACTGCACCAAAGATGTACAGAATTTTAGATGAAATTGCATTATTGATTTATAGTGCCATGATGATCTTATTTTGCCATGATCTTATAACTAAAAAGCCCAGTTGCCTGGCCTCAATTTTGTTTTTCTTCTCATGTGGGGAAAATGAAATCATTTTACCCCCTTCCCTCCAGTCACACATTTTCTTGCCATCTTCTGTCTCTCTTGTACATAACTGTTCACTTCTACGACTGTCTCTTTTCCAGCTACTGCTGAATAGACATGTATCGCTACAATTATAGTCCAGTGATCCTTGGAAAAAGAAGCAACAGGATACAGGAATGTAAAGCAGAAATCATGGTCAAATCCAAGGTCCTGAATTTCAATAACTGGAACATCGTGCACCTGGAAAAAACATTTGCCCAAGTCCACTCCCAACACCTGGAATTGACAACTACATCTTCTGTACTGTTAGACATACTTCCTCCAGCAATTAGCTGGCACATTCTCTAAATAAGCAGAGTTGTAAAAGCCAGCTAATGCCCCAGTGTTGCTATTGAAAATCTTTAACAAAAATCGCTAGTATTTAACAGGTTGGTTGAAATTGGTTCCAAATAGGGTACTTCGCTGTTATGCAGAGGACAGTGAGAATTTTATTGTATATAATGTGGCTACTAGTACTGTTTTAAACAAATGGAAAAGGAAAGGTAAAGAAATAAAGATACCTAAAGGTTATCATCTTGCTCAAGAAATATCTAGAAGGTGGAATGAAAAGTCTGAAAAACAAAATGCCTGGACAAGGGAAGAAAGTAAATAGTAAATTTAACTGCACTGAGGTGCAAAATATTTGCTTTTTGTTGATTTGAATATAAGAGAACTCAGATGTGGTATTTAGGATCAAGCAAAAAAACCCCAAGGAAAATATACACGTTATAAGAACAAACATCAAATATCTGTGTGACTTTCTCTTGGACAGAAAGGACATTGGGAAAACATTAGTATCGATAGAGATGCCCAATATCACTAACATCTGTGCACTAAATATCTTGACTTGCAAGTTGATTTTACATCTGTTAACTACAACTAAAAAAATATTTGGTTGACAACACATTGCAATTTGTCTTACTAGCACAACTAGTCAAAACCAAACATACAGAGGCATGAACAACACTCTGCCTAGGAAATCCCCTCTCCTCTTTCCAGTAGTTGCTCCATGAATTTGAGTGTGTCCTAGGAGACAGAGCATAAGCCTTCTGTGTCCTTGTGGTTTTGGTCACAGCACATGGGAAGGTTCAGTTTCCCAAGACAGGGTCAAAGGAAAAAGGTCTCTTTCCTTCTAGCCTTCTACCCCAGTAGGGGCAACATTTACCATTTTACAAAACAGCTGCTCAGAACAAATGTAAACACCATGTTTGTCCTATGGAATTCGAGTTCTCACACCAAAGAAACTCCTGTCTCCTTTCAAAGAAAGAAGGTATTTCTCAGATGTGTTGTCTTCCCAAATATCAAACACAGAGTGCAAATGGTTGAAAATATGAAAAAATGCAACTTTATCAAGACATAGAAAGGTTCTTCTAAAAGGAAAATTATTAAGATAAATCAGGAAAGGTCTCCCTTATCATCATTAAACAGCAACTTGAGCACAGGATTAAATTTAGCCAGACCACTTATCCTATTGATGACCTATTTTTTGAACCAATCTGTATCATAACCCTTGATGTTCCAGAAATAAAGCAAAATCTTAAATCCCTTCCCCCTGAATCATAACCCTACCCAAAGAACTAGTGCATTCCTCCTTATACCTAACCCCAAACCAGGACCTAAAAATAACTCAGCAACCTGTATTCACAAGATGAAACATCAACACTTCTACTTAAATTCCTTTAATTACTGGCTTTCACCATTAGCCCCTGGGCACTTCAACAGCCATCAAGAAGGTCAATTCTTTGAGTTTTCCTTACAGATCCAAACCATAGTCTACTATTAAAATTGGCTCACCTTTGCCATGTCTAAGCCATGTCACTGCAACACACCTCTGCCCTCACACAGCATCTACAGAAGTCAGCCAGCATAGAATTGAGTTCATTTTTCATCCCTATTCTCACCTGTGCCCTTCAGGCTATTGGCAATTGTTTCAGGCTGGGAGCATGGCTGCCCACTAGAATGCCCTCCACTTGATACTTGCTCATCATGCTAAGAGCAGTTGAGATCCTCCACTTGGAGATTGATTGGAACAATTTCTTACTTGAGAACCAACATTTGTGAAACATACTGGACTTGGGGAACTGTTCAGTGATGTTTGGAGAAGAATATTTTCTTAAAATTTTTATTTATATTTTTGTGCATGTGGTAGAGGACAGAGAGGCAAAAAGAGGGAGCCGATGCAGATTATTACTACAGTCAGAAAGTATACAATAATGACTATGAAGTGTTTCAAAGTTTTGTAAAGTTCTACAAGATGAACTACATAGCAAGGTAAATGCTTTAAGACAGCACTGATTTGAAAAGTGCAAGCTATCCTCTTATTTCCTGGAAAGTCATCAAACACTAAGACAGAAAAAAGAGAGCTCATTGTTAAATAAGAACTAGTCAGGCTTCTCTCATGAATTTGCCATCATGTAAACTGTGTGATCTCTCTACTCTATCAACAAAGCAAAAGTTTAATCCATGTGAATAAGTCAATGTATCAACTTCTATGATGCTGTAAAGCTCATTAAAGCCTGCAAAACTAAAAAACCTGATGTTTTCAATAGGCTTTTGCCAGTGGTGTGAAACATGCCCCTTTCCCCACCCCTCCTTAATGTTGCTTATATAGTGTGATTTCCAAGGGCACAAAGTCTGGCCTCTCCAAAGCTGCAGAAGCTGTCAGTTCAACCCTCTGCCCCATGTGCTTTTAAATGTTTTGCACCAAAGCAAGACAGATTTTTTTTTTTCCTGCAATATCTCAGAAAAGCAATTACCAAGGAAAGAGTATCACTTCTGAACTGGGATGGATAGAACCCTACAGCAACAGATTCTTTTGTACTTGGGAAGAAGCCTCATCAGCAAACCAGAAAAAAAGCCAAGAATGGATGGTGCAAACCTCTTTAACTGCCTGGATCCTTGCAGTTTTTACTTCCTTGTGTTTCCATGAGAAATGGTCTCCTGGACAAAGGTTGCAGGTCTTGAGATAAAGCTAAGGTTGAGGTAACAAGCTATATTAGCTACTATGAGATTAACCAATTTTCAGCTATGCTGCCTGCATAGTGATACATGTTCATCCACATCTCCCCCCATATCAACAAAAGTCAGTATTGAAAGAAGTGGAACTAAAATCAGAATACATAAGCCTATTTTGATCTGACATGAACAATGTAGTAGAACTTGTTTTGTGCAATGAGCAAACCATGCATGCCAAAGTTGAAGAAAAGTGAGTATGATAAATATACTCAGAACTCTTTCCGACTCATCTTCTTTTACTTCGAGAAATCCTCAAAACTTCTCATCTGAACTTTAAATGCCCTCCCCCCTTACCCCATACAAGAACATGTCTTGTACAACAACACATTGAAAAATGATGTTGCAAGGCTGCTGCCCAATTTTATTTTTGAACATCCCTCTCCCAGGCAGAATGTGTTCATAGTAGAGATGTCATCACTCCACTTTTATTTAATGTCAAAAATATACCCATACAAATCCAGAAATCCATAATGCTCTGTTTGACAATGATGCAGAGCAGGCAGACTTGACTATATTTTGTTAATCTAGCCTAGTATTTTTTCTGTTACTAGCCCATTGATGGTGTAGATTCTCAAGAGCTGCAGAGATTCAGCAGCAGTTGCATAGAGGGAATCAGCACTAGCCACTGCTGGGAATCTCTTTCCCAGTGCTGTCCTAGGAACATACTCCTCCCAAATGCCTCAGATATCATTGTGCTTTGTCACTGCCACAGTTGCAAAAAAATCCCAACTCATCCAGATTTTTCCCATCCCTATAATCCTAGTAACTCCCCCATTACATCTTGGCTCTGCAGTCAGTAACACTTGTGAGTTCCTTTTATTATTATTGAAGCTTGCATTAAGTACTTGACCTTCCCTTCAAAGGATTCAAACGATCACCTGCCTGACACCTCTCTCAAGCCATTCTGCACAGCTCCAGCCAATACATGGCTCAGCACTCAAAAAATCAGGGCTGGCACAGCAGCACTTGCATCAGCAAGCACAGGAGAGTAGGGCTGCCGGCCAAGCACTCAGTGGGCTACAGCCAGTGACCAGCACTACTAGCTCCAGCCAAGAGCAGTGCATACACTGGCACCTTGAAGCAAACAATGCACATGCAGCAGCTGTAAATATGTCCTTTTCTCAACTCCCTTCTGAATTAGAAACAAACCAACTGGCCCAAAGCAGGCTCTGGGGTGAATACAACTAGGAAGTTAACACTTACAAGTGTCAGAAATAAACAACATATCTATCTTTCAAAATACCATTATTACCTCTTAGGCAGTTAGTCCTGCCTAGTATCAGGTACACAGGGAAGGATGGTAAAGACTGGCTTTGAAATTTAAAGAATTACTTCATCTGTCTAATTCGGAGACAATTAGTGATCACTGAAATAACAATCTCCCCTGACCCTCACAGATGCAGAATGCCATAAGTAGGAGGAAATGGGAAGTGAGCTGTGGTGTTCTTTATGACTGGGAGCTGCTTGCTGGCCAGAGGCACTTGCAGGAAGCATCTCCATGACCAGGGCACAAGGCAGTCAGACACCTGGGAAACAGGGTCCTCTGTGCAGGTAAATGTTTGCCTACTTAGTTAAAAATGTATTTAAAAATAAATATAATAGAAATAAAATAATAATAACAATAATAATACTAACAATATCAATAATATAATAATATAGTAATATCCATGTGTAAATACCCCACATTTTGCAGTAGACACTTACTTAAATATGTACATACTTAAAATCACAGAATCCTAAGTAGGAGTCTAACCTCCCTCTTTCATCATTGTGGGCTCAGCCCAGTTCCTGATGAAACAAACAGGAATTTGTAATCGTCTTCACTGAGCATTAGATTAGGCCTCAGAAGTCAACCACTGCTCCCTCTTGTACATACACTATCAAAATTCTCTAACATCTTAATATTTCCTGAGGCCACATATTACAACGATCAGTTCAGACAAGGGAATATCAGGACACAGAGGCCTTGTGAGAAAAGAGGTCTGTGAGCTTCAGGCTAGTGTGAGAGGAGAGATTTCCTCCTGTGCTCCTTTCAGCACGTACTTTTTCATCAGATAAATATAAATAAGTAGCACAGCAGTTGTTTAGTGAGCAGCTTAGGGACATATTGCTCCCACTGTCCTAATTTTCCTGACACAATTGGTAAATTTAGACATCTAATTAACAGTCTGTGCCATTTATCAAGTTACTCATTGCTGGTTTATTTTTAAGGCCGTCAATTAAGCTTTCCATACCTTTGACATAGTCTTCATATCCAGACTGAGTCCTAGGCCTCAGAATAATTATGAATGCCTCTAACACATCCCCATTCTGTTTATGTGGGTTTTACACCGTCCCAGGGAGATGAATCAGGGTCATCTCTAAAGCTAGCTTCAAAGTAGTACTATAACACCTGCATGTGTGGGATGGAGCAGCCCAAGCAAGAGAAAGAATGGAAGAATTTACAGTTCATCTCTAAAACGTTGACTGGGATAGAGAGTCATTCAGTAAGAGCCATATTATAAAACATCTGCATATTTGTTAACGCTTTCATATTTATACTCAAACTCTCACATTGTAGGCCTTGCTGTTCTAGGTTTATAAATACACATTTTTACCTTTGCTTATTTATTCTCTTTCGTGATAGTAGCTCTTACCTCTAACATGCAAGATTTTCCAGAGAGAAATATTTAACCCACGTGGTGACATTATTTTATTTCAAGTCCCTTTCATCAAGGAAGGAAAAAAGGAAAGTAAGAGAATTCAAATAAAAAGATCTTTTTCAAGTTCATTGCCACACCATATACACATTAAGGCAGATCTGCACCACTGGTCTGGTCAAAGACTGCTTTGCAAACACACCTTGTATATCTATCATAGCACTGCAAGCTACTTTTGTATCTTCTTTATAAGCAGTGTGTTTATTATACTTTGCCAACAAGTAACAATCATGTAGCATATAAAGTATATCCCCTCACTCACTCTCATCACCCAGGTAAGGTAAAATGGGTCTTCAAGTTTATGCTTAGCTAAAAAAAATACAGCTAAATACACGTGCATCAAGTTTCTATAATGACATTCCAAGTCTGAGAAAGGTAGATACATTGTGAAAAGGTCCCAAAAGAAAAGAAAGTTCTCTTCATCCCTGATTTTTGGCTCCTGGATCATCCTGATAATTGTCAGGAAACTACTACCAAAAATAGGCACAGGAAGAAAAAGCTCTGCAGAAGTATCTATTTGTGCCTGCTCAGATGAGACACGACATGTTTATTAAGTCAGTAGTAACAATCCAGTCAAAACCACAAAGGTAATTTAACTTCAGGATCTTGCCTTGACCACATGAACCCTGTTTACAGAAATGTAGGACACTAAAAATCATAAATGCCCGCAATGACTGTTTAGTAGGCAAAGATACTCCATAATATTATGCAGTGCCAAAGAAAGCTTTGCTACACCCTTCTTTTTTTATGCGTGTGCTTTAAATTTTTGATTTTTAGGGTGGAGTTTCTGTTTGCTTTGGCAGCTTCTATGAAGAAGATAGGGTGTGCAACCCTCCCCCAGAACTGGAAGGAAAAGTTCTGACAAAGTTTTGTAAGAGATTAAACAACTTGTAGTGGAAAATCCTGTCTGACATCAATCTAACATCAAATAAGAAAGGCTTCCACTATGCCTCTAAGCAGATCACCTGACCTCCCGTGACGAAGTCTGACCTTACCATCCATAGCTCCAGGGCAGACCAGTATTTCTGCTCTCCTGGATCCCAGAGCCTTGGAAGGAGCTGTCCAGAGCAGCCCTCAAGCAGTCTGCTGGGGAGCTGCCCAACAACGACAGGAGGAAGCCCAATAACCCTC
>NW_008688088.1:38962-41786 GCF_000695815.1 Acanthisitta chloris
GCTGCAACCTGAGAAGTCAGGGCTTCCAGGGTCCTTAACTCGGCAACAGCAGACCACTTTGAGTGCTCTGGGTCGTCTTGAAAAGAATTTTGGTGCCAAGGTTGGGTGCCCAGGGAAACTAAATTGAGTTTTCAAAAATATCACTAATGCCTTTCAGTGCCTTCCTCATCCCTCCCTGAAATATATTTAGCTGGGTTCCAATTTCTGTATCCTGCCTGTAGACTTCCAGGGTCCTTAACTCGGCAACAGCAGACCACTTTGAGTGCTCTGGGTCGTCTTGAAAAGAATTTTGGTGCCAAGGTTGGGTGCCCAGGGAAACTAAATTGAGTTTTCAAAAATATCACTAATGCCTTTCAGTGCCTTCCTCATCCCTCCCTGAAATATATTTAGCTGGGTTCCAATTTCTGTATCCTGCCTGTAGATGAAACAACGGCTCTTGAACATAATTTAGCAATAATAAACTGAGCAGCACATGAGTTTTAAGGCTTTCTGCTTCAATTCTTTTGGTGGCTCTGTCATGCTATGGACAGATTTCTACAGGAAATGCAGTAACCCAAGTTTGTTGGAATTGTGTCACACACATGCTGGGAATACAGTCTGGCTGATAAAAAGAAATTTGTAGCATTTCCTATCAAGATATTTACACTTAGAGATCATCACAGAACTCCAGAGATTCAGTTCACAGGGAAGTTATTTTTCTGAAAGGGATAAAACATCAGGATTTAAAGTTAAAAAGGCATCTTACAAATTTAAGCACAAGGCTGTGCCCAGTGGCTAGTGAAAATCTACTAAATGTCTGTTAATAAAGCAATATTAGTGGTTGCCAAGGTAAAAGGTAGCACCTTTGACTGAAGAGTAACAACTAACTTGGGTTAGCAGAAACCTTGATTGAAACCATTGTGTTTTACTCACTCTCTGCGGTTGATCATGCCTAGGGAGACTTCCTTCATTATATAAAGTGTGTAGGAGATAAATGGAACAAAAATCTCTAGGATAGTTAGGTCAGACAACATACACCACAGTGACACATTTTCCTCTATGAAGCCAGAAATTTCCAGTCCTCAGACGTGACAGATGTGTCAAGTTTACTTTTCAGGGAGAAAAAAAAGGTGCTGTTACAGTTCTGGCTAACCTTTGAAAAACCCTTAATTCACAGAACAAGTGTGGAATCTTGTCTGGGAAAAGCTGATCTCCTGCTTCATGCCTTGAAGCTACTACATGCCTTAAGTACCCTGACAAGATTTTGAATCAGACAATAAGGATGAAACAGAGGAAGAGTCTGTTGGGGCACAGAGAGGGAAAGGGGGGAGGGGGGAGGAGGGATGAGAACAGCAGATGGCAACATTTGTTCCATTTCACTTTTACAGTCCAAATAAGTCTAAAACCCAAAGCAACTATGCTGTTCCAATGTAATAAAGCGCTTCACTAATGTGAAAAACCTTTCTTCATGAGACACAGCAGAGTACAGAAGAAGGTTGTCTCTGAATGGTCACTCCAAAAAAACAGCCTAATCAAAGACATGCACCAGCCTTATCAAATACAGATGCACAAAGTTAGAGGCTGGAGAACATCTCTGTTAGCAACAAAAATTGGCAGTAAGTCTTGGGTAGATTCAAGTACCTTAAAACACAATTTAACTCTTCACCATACAAAATCCTAAGGAGATCTGGAGGTTCTTCAAAGTCCAAATACACAGAATAATGTTGAACACATGTCTGTCTTCAGAGTACTTTTAACTCAAAGTCAAGCATTTAATCAACTAACTCTAGTACATGAGAAATGAGTATAAAGTACTGAATTCAGTGGTGGAGGGGGAAATGCAAAAGTTGAAGAGGATCCAGCTACGTTCTACCCTCAAAGAAATGCCTGACTTCCACAGCTGACTGTTCCGACCTTGAGAATATTCATTTTGTAGCGTTACAAGCATGTTCCAAAAACTTACAAGCCATTGCACTTAACTCCATACTAAGGGAAACCACTCTTTTTCTCTGAGAAAGAAAACAGTAAACTGCATTTTCTAAAACATGTCATGGGCAAGACTTCATTCTACAATATCTGTGAAGAATTAAGTACAGCTACCCAGAGTACAAAATATAACTCAAAAATAATGGGCTCTGTGATAAATTAAGACGTTCCTTTCATAGATTATAGCGCATTCCTGTCACATTAAGGCATTTTGAGCTAAAAAGCCAACCTAGAGATTGATTGGTCTATTTTTTCAATAACTGAAGGGATTATATGCCAACATTTATATTCCAAACATTTTCATTAAACCTCATTGAGGATATTTTTCTGAATGTTAAAATGGAATAAAATCAGACTTATGACTAAGCACTGCTTTACCAAGCAAGTTAAACTTCGGAGCAATGCTACAAAGGAAGAGGAACAATATGTGTAACTGACTTGTTTACTTGGAAAAAAAGTCAAAATTACACCATTATAAATGGTAATATTGAAAAACTCCTTTGAATCCCTCTACCTCCCAGCAGTATTCCATTTATATATATCCATTTTACGTATCTACGCAGACATCGAAACAAATAACTGGTGTTAATAAATTGGCATACTGTCATTTTTAACTAAAATTATTACAACACTCCCCCCAAGATAGATTAGTTAAATCTTAGATCTGATTGAAAAACACCCCACTATATAAAACTTACAAGATATTTCCTTGCTCTTCAGCCCACTTCCTAATATCCACTAAGAAATTCAGCTGCCTGACCTATGCTGCCCAAGTTCCCTAAACGAATACTTGGGAGAAGCAAATAAACGACATAAAACAGTAAAGCTAAAGAGATTACCAATTTCTCTCTTATTTCCT
>NW_008688088.1:41808-84786 GCF_000695815.1 Acanthisitta chloris
CCCAAAGTGCAGGCTTCATTATTAAAGATGGACAGAATACAAGCATATTCAGCAGAGGCTGGCTGTTCAGGAAATAGCTATAATTTGGTAAATAGCATAACAAACACTTGAGCATCCTTGATGCAATTGGTAATGAGCCAGCGCAGTCCTAAGTATGTACATAATAATGTTAAGATTGTACTGTATTTCACATTATATATCTACACACATACGTAGAGATGTCCATATAATATTTCAACTCTTGCATTTGTTTCCCTCCTGACATAAATTTATTACTTTTTCCTCTGTACTCAACTACTCACTTCTAAAAGAAAGCAATGTTTTACTTTCATTCTTTGCCCTTTGTCTTTCATTTTATTTCCAGTATACCTATATAAACCATCAGAAGCTTTTGTTCATCATGGCAATCGAATGCATTACACTCTGAAGCACCAGAGATCCTGGAACTAAATGCAATCTCACAGCAAGTCATCAGCATGTCTATAGCCCATGCAGTGGAAGGCGATTTAAATCCCCAGTCTGTTCTCCTTGCCACCGTGGAGAATAATAACAAACCATAACATATCCCATTCATCTAACAGCTGAAAGGGTAATGAATCAAGGAGATAATTCAGCCACTCATTATTAAAAGATTACAACATTAAAAATGAAGGTGCTTTTTTTTAAAGGCAAATGATCATCTTTTCATATAAAGCAAGTGAAAAGTATACAACATTATTGAGTCACACCTATATTGTAAAGGGCAGCTTGTAACAAAGCCCTCAAATTGAATTAGATTTAAAGTCAACACTTCTCTAGCCTGAACCTCAATCCCAGTTCATACTGTTTTACTCTAAATACTGAAAATATCCATATATTTTAACAGGAGAAACTAGAATTTCTTGTTATTTTTTGCTGAAGCATTTTTAATGAAACCACAAATGGCCACAGCCAATTTTGCTTAATATCATTCTTGGTCAGGATTTAAACAAAAAAAGAAAAACCAGATGAAAAACCTCCCACCAAAAATACCCCAGGAATATACCTGCCCCAAACCAGTCTACATTACATGGTGCAAACTATGAAAAACATGACTGGAACAAAGTCTCTGTGTGACATGCTGGGCTTTTAAGCCTATGCAGCCTATGGTTTCAAGTAAAGTATTAGTGGCTTCATTTCAGAACAAACCTGCTAGGTTTTAGTACCACCAAAAAGGTTTGTTATCAAACAGGCATCAAGCCAGCCCTTCCATCCAAGGGATCTGGTTACCCATAGACTTTTCAGGTTAATTCAGTGACAGATGAAATATGTACATAACTGAAACTGCTCTGTATGTTCTATGGGTAAATGCATGTTTTCACAGGAGACTACTCAATCATTAGATGCAGGACATAGCATCATCTAATATAAAGAGACTTTTTAATATAGAACATCTGCAACCTTTCTAACAGCTCCATCTAAATGTCTACCCAGGGTCAATTAAAAAAGACCTCCAAAGTTTGATTCATAACCTTTTCATTTTCCCAAATACATTTCTGCTGTTTGCAGGATAGGAATTGGGAGGTGGCGAGAGGTGGGAGGAGAGGAGAAGGTCTACAAGAAAAATTAGGTTATCAGAAAATGTCAATAGTCACAGTAAATCTTCTAAAAATGATTTTTGCAAGTCTGTTTCACTTTATGTATAGCTGAACAATAACAAGCATAATGCCAACTTTCATTTTTGAAACAAGCTGTGAAGGGCATCTGTATATGGACACAAATTGTAACTAGTTAAGACAGAGGAAAATCCTGCATTGAGACTTCTATGGGGCAGTCTTTGGAGAAAGTACATTATGGTCTGGCATGGGCAAGGGAAACCTGGAAAGGTACTGCTACAGGGCTCAAGGGAAGGGAATGAAAAGTGATTATTTTATCCCTAATTGCATTTCCTTTGTTGATTCATTCACATTATATGTTACACTTCTTTGCAGTGACTGGGAAGGGTTACTGGAAGATGGATGTACTTCTCTCACTGTCCCTTACCCAATGGGATGGGGCACTGTTACCACTCTGAACACAGAGTGGGGCAAGGGGGATCCAGAGAGGAGAGCACTGCTGAGGAAGCCCTTAAATTAGTATTCTTCTCTTTAAAGGAAGAAGACACAGTGTCAGCTTCACTTTTAACAAAATAAGAGGCACAAAGGAGGGCAATGATATGCCTTGATTTTCACGTTCAGCATTCCCGCTTCACTCCTGGAGAGCTGCCATTATTCTCTACTACTAATTTTCATCCTATAACCTTTCAGCAGAATCTGCTGAGTAGCCTTCCTATGTCAGTACGTCTATTAGCCCATGATACTCAGTTTTACTTTGAGCAGGTTTCTTATTTTCCTCAGAATACTTTCAATGCCACAGTAAATCCTACCAGATCCTCATGGGCTGCAGCAGGGACTTGTCTGGTCATCAACATCTGCTCCCCACAGCCACGAGTCAGTGCCTTATCAAAAGTTTATTATTATTAGTATATACACTTTTAGATCACCAGTTGATTTCACTTAAAATTCTTTTTAGCTCTGCTCCATCACAGGCCAGGTTTTTAGAATTAGTAGCAGCAATGACTATACAAAAGAGGTTATGTTTTTCAGTCCCATCATGCACACTTTTTATAATGTGAAACCTCAGGTTTGGTAACCACTGCAGTCATTTACATAAAATACTATAAAATACTATTTCTCTTTCCTAGAATGGTAGACCTTACTAAGTAAGCACACTGCAGAGGCTACCAGGTTTTTGTTTGGTAAGTAATTTTTCTTTGATTTTCAGTAATGTCACAATTGTCAAGTTTTTTTGTATTTTCACAATAAGCTACAAGAGATTTTAAGCAAAGTGATTCTTCAGACTAGTATCTATCTCAGTCCTTATTAAAAGGGTCTAGAAATGAAAAGTGAGAATAAAAAATGCATATTTTTAACTGACCCAACCTTTTTCTTTTTCAGAATTATACCAACAGGAACATTTGAATTTTGAAACTCTGTCTGAATCCATGCAAAATATTGAATGAAAAATCTAAAAACTCCCAGGGACAAAAAACCTGTTTCCTCTCCTACCCAACACTGAGTGCTACACAACAGAAATAGTATTTCACAGATCTGCTTCCTCTAGGAATTCTGCCATATATTAAGCAAATAAAATTAGTTTCTCCCATTTTTTACTCCTTTTAACCCTGAAAAACCAGCAAAGCTAATAGACAAAAAATCCTGCATTTTATTATTTTTTTATGAATTAAAAATGCTAAATTCCATCTGTAATTACTCTTGCGAACACAAGTCAAAAGAATGAGATTGTAAAGACGCAGCTAAAATATGAGTTTGGTCTCAGACAGCTTGGTAGACCAGTGAGAATAAATGAGTAGCAGAAATATCTTTAGATTGCAGTTTTCAGGTTTATTGGTTAAAATGTATTTCTTAAGAAAAAAAAATCTGATATTGAGCTACTGAGAGAAAAACAGAACCTCAATATACTGGTTTTAGGTTCACACTTCAGAGGAGGAGTAGACCTGTGCTCTCACAGTTCCAAGCTAGGATTTCCCCAGCAAGGCTGAAAAAATACCATCACTCCAAAGGCTACACAGAACTGGGACTAGAGTTAATCTCCTACACCCTTAACAAGCCAAAGGAAAAATACATTAATCACAACCTCATGCTGGCTCATTTCAATCTCACAGCTGTACATATCCGGGACCACTCTGTGGGTCCCATCCAGTACAAGACTTCCACAAAGTTTAGCAAGCTTTGACTGGAAAATGTAGTCACAAAATGTTTGTTTTTTCCATGGTTTAAGACCAATCCATATCTCTTTGAAACATCTGCTGGTTTTTATTTCAGGAAGAGCAGCAGGCTCCAGGATGTGCTTCACTGTTTTGAAATAACTGTTGCTTACTTTGGTTCCCCAAGCCTTTCCTTCTGATCACTCTTCTCTGCCTCAGTTGGTATATCTATTTAATTTTCTGCAATCAAGTCTGATCTCTTGGGCAGCTAATCCCTACTTCTTCCACTTTTGCCATGAACAATTACCCTCAATCTCATCGCTTGCTATGCAAATTCAGTCTGACCTTCTGGAATTTTTCTGTTGTTTAAATGCACATATGGTACCTGTGGTAAAGTAACAGGTTATAAAACCTGCTTGCTCCAGTTCTTTATCAGTTTTCTCTGTTCTGTGTTTGAGAACTGCTACTGTATATCGACTTTTTAAAAATTTTGGGTTTTTTTCATGAGACTGACACAATTATTACAAGTCCAAGTTCCAAAATGGACAGATACTGAACTGAAACTGCCATAATTAAAGGTCTGGAATGATCTTTCTCTGCTCAGCCAAATGGATTGTCATCTGTGTTGATTCAATGCAACTCCTCTGTGCCATTCAATACAATTGATCACAAGATGCTTTTATAGAGCATTTGGTTATCCTTTAAATTTGGTACCCGGGGTCTTGGAAAATACCCACAGCTTGAGCTGCTCTTCAGTGAATACCTTTGTCTACAGCTGATAGGAAAACTGTTCTTTTTCTTATCTTACTTCTAGAATTCCCTATATGCATTTAGAGAAATTCTGTTTAAGCCTCACTGTTTCATTCTTGATAGGAACAACCACTTGGTGATTTTAATTAAATCTCATGGCTTCAATTATCTGTATACAGACACTGTATCAATTTAAGTTGCTTTCCAGCTCTATCTTTTTTTCTTCTCCTCCTCCCTGATGTTTTATTTTGGTCTCTCTCTTCTATCTGGTCAGCCTTTGAAACTGGATCCTTAAGAAGGCTAGCAACCACAATTTTTCTTTTTTTTAAAAATTGCTTTTTAAAGCTCATTTTAAGTCAATATTTACAGAGTGAAAACCTCATACTTCAATGCTTCATTAAAAATCTTCTCCTTTTAGCTTATAAATTGGCGTGACATTTTTTGCAACCAATTTTTGTCTTTTTTCTCCTTCTCTGGTCACTGCTGTATATGAAATTTCCTCTGATTATCTGTAGAGGTTGTGTATGAGTCTAATTCACGCATCACACACAGAAACTCAAAATTTTCTACCTTGCTATCTTAACCTGTTGCCCGTATTCTTGTATTTTTATGAAACCGGTGTATTAGCACATAAATCTTTGAAAGTATTGTATAATTAATTTCCAGAATATCAAGTAAAGTCTGGATCTCTTTTTTTGACAGGCTATTTCTGTCTCTATAATGAGACCACCAAAAGATAAGGAGAGGAGATGATGCTCCCAGTATCAGCCTGACTTGTATTTTCTAAATACAACATACATGAGTCCTCACAAAGAAATCTCTAGTAATGACAGCCCAAATTCACCAAGCTGTCATCTACCTGGAACAGCAATGCTAGAAGCTTCCATTGAGCTTTAATGATTTTGCAAAGTCATTACAATATTACTGCAATAAATATGGTATCAAAGCCAACAGACACCAATGCTATCACAGTCAAACAGCCTCACTAGTGCGACTTAACCTTTGACCAGCAAATTTGATCTGTTATAGGCAATTTGTGTCCCAAGGTACACAGTGAATGGCTCATGTACACAAAATAAACAAAGACTGAGAAAAACAATAAACTGACAGCCAAGATCAACAAATGGTCGTGGTGTCCCATGAAGCTGTTAATACAATACTCTGTTAAACATGCTTTTTTTCCAGGCATGGGCTGTTTCAGCATCTTTGAGTGCTCATGTGTCCTTGAGAAGATGAGGGAGATATAGTGATGTGACAAGACTATTCTACTGTAAAGAAGCTCCTTTTAGCTTATGTAGCCCTTAAGCACCTCCTTGTTCCCCCCCCTAGATTATTTATAGTATGCAAACATGTAAATCCATCATCTCCTCTCCTTATCTTTTGCTGGTCTCATTATAGAGACAGAAATAGCCTGTCAAAGAAAGAGATCCAGACTTTACTTGATATTCTGGAAATTAATTATACAATACTTTCAAAGATTTATGTGCTAATACACTGGTTTCATAAAAATACAAGAATACAGGTAACAGGTTAAGATAGCAAGGTAGAAAATTTTGAGTTTCTGTGTGTGATGCGTGAATTAGACTCATACACAACTTCTACAGATAATCAACACACTTCTCAAAAGAGTTACCTATGTATGTTAATTTTAGCTTCACTGTAGCATCTTACTGTGGTGTGAATGCATTGTTTTAATAAAGATCTAGAACAAAGAAGACAGAAGCATATATAACACAGCTGTAGTTTATGGCTTTACTCTGCTGAATTGAGGCCTTAACACTGAGGTCTTAACTACTTAGTTATTCTGAACCTCAATCCTCACTTTTTCCCCCTACTCTTGAGGATTGTTGATCACTTGTTTTTTGTTTTTTTGATCTTGCCCAGTGAAAGATCGTTTTGTCTGTGCTCCACTTTCAGTTCTGTACAAGTGCATGGACACCAGTTTATGGTATGATACAAGTTTTCTACAGCAGGTCTAGGGCCTGTAGAGTTCCTTCTTCCCACTATGAGAGGAACAACAAATTTCAATTTCTTTAAACTTTAGCCTAAAGCCAAAAGAGATTAAACTCATTCTCTCCAATCTGAATATCCTTACAAGACAGACAAAGCTGGTATTTAAACCAGAAGAAATGTTAAGGATGAACTAAATAAACATACTGCTATTGGAATAATTTTGTTAGCATACTTTAGGCTGCCTAAAACTTGGTGTGCTTCTAATTAGAGCACATATTTTTTATGAGTGTGGCCTCCTCCTTCCTCCGTTCCAAGTATGCAGAAACGCGTATGTCTTTGTGAATCACAGAAATATCTCTACGACACAGATTTTTAAATAGCATTTTCCATGCAGGAGATCCAATAAATGCAAATTTGCTTCTTTACAGCACTGGGGACTAAGGCCAGTTATCCACTCTGAATGAGCAAGCTCTCATGCCAAATCGGTTTTCACTACTCACTGGGCACAACAGACTTCACAGGCAAATCAACAAATTGTGCAGTTAACAGAGGACCAGCCCTATAAGACTTACAGGTCTCATCGTCAACAGTCATACTACACATATGCAAATTCAAGTTTCACTTTGCAATTACTTAAGTTAGCAAACATCTCACATGTAGGAACAAAGCAGCTAACACTATTGCTACAGGCAGAGAGAATTCAAAGCAAATCTATACCTAGAAATTTCTCTACATATCTGCCCAAGCTATTTCAGCCCAGAGCTCCTGGAGTTCTGCCTCATCCTGCCTACAGCACCCTCCACTACTGCGGATGACTGATGGTTTGGGAAGCAACAAATGACAACCAGGCTAAAATAGCCTAAGTAGGAATTCATTATGGAAGAGATGAGATGGAGGTCTTCAGAGATTAACCTATTGTAGGTTAATAATAATCTGCCTGTTTAAAGGAAAGAAATATTTGCTATTTTCTTTCTGAGTAACTAAGTCGCTCACTCTCCCGTGTATGTATACACACACAGTCAGTAAAAATGATCTGCAGATGTATTGTGGAAAGTTTTTCTCCAAAGCAATGCAGTGTGGTTTTGTCTAATCTTCATTTTGACAATTTATATAAGAATTTTTATTTTACAGTACAGACTGCAAAACAAATAGACAAAACATCAATCACTTAAAAGCACGTATTGCTAAGAGGACTAAATGAAAGCAAGTGAGCTTCCCTGAGAGTCCTTTCTCACTGTTAGGAAGGTTGAACTATTCAAGAGTGTATGAAAGGAAACAAACACTTCCAAATGCAGAAAAGGATATTTGCACGGGGGAGAAAAAAAGGAAAGCTAACTTCTTTGAATTGTTTATTTCCTCAATCTAATTTTAATTAGAAACAGAACATTAGGATGTCTGTTATACTGAGCTACTGTAATACAGATTTCCACATTAGAGGATAAAACGCTAAACAAAAAGACGACAGAGGTAGAATGAACAGTGCCTGACTCATTACTCACTAGGGTTCTTGGCTAGAAAGAAAATAGCAAACAACAGTGATGGCCTTCTGTCACCAGAAAAAAGCTTTACAATTCCATTTACACATTACTACCAACCAACCTGATGATAATCTGGGGTGAGCATGAGGCCAGGTATTCATTACATTCAAATAAGAGACAATGAATGGCACAGGCATACAGTTCATTACTTCAAACACAATACTGAAGTTAAATGCTAAAGAACTATTAGCAGATACTTAGTGACTTGTGTATCTTGTACTACACATAACACAGAGAGAGAGAGAATTTTTCAAGTTGTGAAAAAATTCACCTTTATGACCTGAATAATTGTTTTAAAATTCCTAAAACCATATATCTCAGAGTTTATATAATAGATATACACACACACAGAGGGTGACAGTTCTTTTCATGTCAGCATTTGGCTAACATTTTATATTTGCCCAGGTTACTTTTTACTCCTTCTTTACTGTTTCTTCTCAACAACAATGAAATAGAGCAGAAGTGGGAAGTTGCAAGAACAGAAAGGGGAAAAGAAGAAGACATTTTCATTTTCACCACTAAGAATTATTCCAAGACTCTGAAGAGCATGATCAAGTTCTTTCAAACACCCCACGTCCAAGTGAAGACCCCAGAGATGTCATTTCCACTGAATAAAGGAAGCAAGCAGGGGAAGAGTCTTCGAATATAAAGATTTCTGTGAGGGGAGCACTCAATAGCATAATTAGCTACTGTGTAAATGCCAAGCAGCACCATGACCACTGAGAAATCAGAAGAGTGGCTCCTCGTGAGGAGGTCCAGAGTAGAAGCAACATACACAGAGAGCAGAGCCCAAATAAAGGAACTCTGCTAGACCTATTAGTCAAAGGTCTGCATAAGCTGGGTGGCAACCAGGGCAAGAGAGAGCTCAGGGTGCAGAGCCCAGTAGAGAGAGGAGGAGAAAGAAACACAAGCAGAAACCTGGTGACAAACAAGCATTGCCCAGATTGAAGGGCTGGAGGTGATAAGAACACTAGTTAACAGCTGAATGAGCTGCAGGGTAAGAATCAATCCAGCACCTTTGCATTCACATCCAAACACACGAGGAGATGTGGAGGTGAATGGGACACAGCCAAATGTGCTGCACAGCAGGAAGCTGCAGAGAAGAGCTTTTTTTACTACCCACAGACAGAGATGGAAAGTGGGAGCAGAGGCAGAAAAGATAAAAAGCCTTACTTCATCACTCACTTAGCCTTGCCAATGCTCACACACATGGTGGAAGTTCTGCAGCAGAGGCAACTCTCAGGGAACTTTCTGCCCAGACACGCTGCAAGACGTGCTGCTGAGACAGGCTGGCTGGTAAGTGCTCATGGTTGCTCAAAACAATATGTTAGCACACTGGTCTGTTAACACAGACGAAACTGTGAAGGAAACAGAGCTGGTGCTGTGCTGACAGGGACAGGTGCAAGCAGTCAGAATAAGGACCCAGCAGTGTGATCCACAAGACACTGATATAATCTGGAAGCAACACGAGCAAGAACGGGAAGAAACTTCTTACGTGTGCTTACACAGCACAATGAGGACCTGAGAAGTGAGCAAATTTTAGACACTGCCCCACTGAGTGGGTTTAAGGTTCACAGAAAGATGACATCCCATGTAGGGGCTTTTGTGAAAGGGGGAAGATGCTGCTAGTTTTCATGATGACAGAGTAAGGACGTAATGAGGAATAATCTGCAGAGAAAAATAGAGTTTGCCCATATTAAATCTGAAATGACAATTTTTGCCCTAGCAAAACAACATAAAATCAGGGTAAAAGATAGAAGGCGAGCTACAATTCTGAGGCATTATATTCTGAACTGCATTTCTGAAGGTAAAAGTATCTGTAGCTAGGAGATGGAAACCCCAGCTTGGCACCACATGCAGTAGCAAGAATGAGTATGGGTAAGCAACCCAGTACTCTGTGTCAAACAGTTCCCAACAGTGCAACAGCAGAAGGCTGAGCTTGCAAACTGGGATAGGGCTGCTTCAGGGTTTTTTTCCAAGAAGAGAAATTACTGAATTTTGCTAAAAATGGATGGGAAGGTAAGCAGTAATGAGATAAGGTTACAAAAACAAAGGAGGGATGCTATTTGGAAATCAGACACTGGGCAACAGGAGATCAACAAACAAGAAGAATCGGAATCACTGGGGAAAAAAGTAGAAGGAAAGACAGTAAGAAGTCCTCAGAGAGAGAGAAGAATCCTAGAGATAGAGCAAAATCACACAAAAGCTTACTACTTTTTAATTTTCATTTTCTTAAGAATAAAACTATCTACCTGCTATACTCTTACAGGAGTGGCCAGACTAGTTTTTAAATGTATTTAATTTTTAACAGGTTTAGCTGAACAACGATAATATGAAGCAGGAAAATGGTGCTATTTTTGTAAGCACAGAGGATAACTTTTGTGTAAGAACTGTGGCTCAGAGCACTTAAGTTAACCAGTGACATCCAAGCAATGAGTAGCAGACCAGGCACTTGGAACAAAGCCTCTCTCAGGCTTTCTCCTAAACCTTTTCCTATCTAGCTCCAAACCTGTAACTTCTCCTATCTCCTGAACCATCTCTTGTTCATTTTCTTTCAAAAATCCCATGTGGAAAAAAAAGAGGGAAGAAAGAGACAGAGTGGTTCAGAGGGGTCAGTTTTTTCTAAAGCTAGCATACTTCATATGCTCTGAAATTGTGACTACCCCAAAAGGAGCTTTGTTCCTTTTATATGTCAGCAAAACAAAAGGTCAGCCTATTGAAATATTGGTCAGGTCTGACTTTCTTCTATTAATAACAAGTAGAGACACATTCTTTAAAGTAATAGTTAAATAAATGGCCACATGTCTGCAATCATTTCAACTTAAAATGTCAACTGGATTTGAGATGCCATGTGCATTTAATCAATGACTCTGCATTATAATATAAATATTACTTTGGTTTGACTGCTTTGTCTGGCATAAATCATAATTCAGTGAGATGAGTATATTTAATTTTCTCTACAGATGGCTGTTAATGGCAATACCTATTAAACTGGCACCTGCCAGCACTCTGTAGTTAAGGAATCTGTCAGAAGTCCCCTTCTGTATCATTTCTCAGTTAATTGTTGTCTCTCCCCCGTAGCCCTCCCATTTACCAAATTCATGTTACAAGAACCACTGAATCAGAAAATCAGCAAAAAACCACTGTTGTTTTTTTTTGTCTCAAGGTATAAGTCATACTCAGCACTGTACTCCTGAGCAACATATGTATTTATTGGTTAAAATGCAGCTCAGGAAGCCTTAATTCAAATTCTTGTGAGCATGACTTTAAACCCTCAAGGACCTTTGACCATAATGCATCTGTACTACCTACAAAAATACCCAATGCACCACAGTTTATACGCATAGTCTGAAATTCAAGTTTTAGCCGCGGAGAAAAGATGTATTTTGGAGCAAGCCAACCATACTGAATGACAGATAAACACACTCCTGCAGTGTTCAGTACTCATCAAGAACACACTTTGCTTTCTAGGACTCTTCTTGCAGAAGGCATTTCTATGGAGGGTGGAGACAGACGCTTAGAAGAAATATGCTACCTCCAGAAAATACCTGGAGTTTACTTTTAGCAGGTGTGGCATACACAGAGGTCAATATTAAATGGGGAACTATCCATTTAAGTAGAATTTGGTGCACAAAGTTAATCCTTACAAACAAAGCATGTCGTTTTTTGGGTTTTTTTTTGGTTTGGTTTTTTTTTTTGCTTAGTAATGGCTTGAATAATGATATTTCAACTTGAAGTGAACATGCAACTATTTCACAAAAAGCATGCTCCTTGCAAACAGTTTGTAATTTCTAGTCCTTTTAAATAGTCAGAGGCAACTTTCTGCTCTGATCTGTTAAGTAAATATAAATCTTGTTATCCAAGTTCAGTAATGAGAGTGAGGGGTCTATTCTTCTTCATTGCACTTGCATACATCTAACGTTAATGAGATTTATGCATGCATATTAAGGGGAGAACAGATGCTTAATTAAACAAATCAGCCTTTAGTAGGCAGTCCACATGAACATTTTTAGTACAAAACCCCCTTATTTTATCAGTTTTAGTCTGACTGTGAATGCAGCCAAGGAGGAAAAGAAAAAGTCATACATGTAAAATGAAATGTTCGTCTTTTTTTAGTTTGAAATACTTGATATTGATTATTTATCTCCTCTCTCTCATGTTCTTGTGCTCTTTAAAGGAAAGAGGAGCTTTATTTACTAATTTACCTTTATAAAAGTGAGAATTTTATTGGGCAAAAGGAAATCAAGGCCTCTAAATAACTCATCTGCCTCATTAAGGTATGCTGCCTATCAAATACACATGATTCATCTCAGATCATTTTGCAATTGAGGACAAAAAAATTCTAAAATAACTTTAGTCTAATTAAAACATAATTTAATCTGGTCATTTTTTTTAACCTACCCATGTTCATATTGATTTCCAGCATCATACACACATAAATACAGTAAAAAGTTATTTACACTGCCTCTCTCTAACAAGTCACATCTTTATTATTTGCTCCTTCTTCATTATATTGCTACCTTTTCTTCCACAACACTCAACTACTAAGGGTAATGTGAAGTAGAAAAAAATCTCTCCATAAGTTATCATAGTGCCATACTTAATGGAAGTCAATATCTGTATATTATGCTATCTACTCTGCAATACCATTACAGGCTCAACAGTGCTGGTTGTAAAAAGTATCATTCTGAGCACAAGGCCTATAATAGTAGTAATGAAAAAAGGGTCATTTCTGTCTTCCAACTAGAATGAAAAATTAAAATCACTAAGGCACTTAGCTCAAAGGAAAATTGGCAAATTAAAGGGACAAAAAATAAAATATTCATGGCTCATATTGTGAAATGGAAGGTAAATAATTTAAGATGAACTATTATGTGGGAAATTGCACTCTTTCTAAGAGGAAAAAGCAAACCTAACCAATACACATGTATATATTCCTGCTTCCTGGGCTTGCAGTTAGAGGTATACGTGCACAAATATGCAAGTCATGGTTGATGTGAATAATGGTGAGGGATAGACATTTTCTCACCTATACTAATTTTGAAAATATTTGCTAGTGAAACAGTCAAACTGACAAGAGCTGCTTTATGTGAAGAAGGTGGGTTGTTTTTTAATTCCTGAATCCACTCTAGAAATGAAGACTGAATGAGAAGGCTGCTCTCCCACTGCCCTCCACCTCAGCAAAACTCTTTCTTCTGAGTCACCAGTTACTCGCTCTTAGATTCTTATACCACAAAAAAAGGTAAAAATTATGACTTCAGCCTTCTGGTCTGTGCCTGGGGGAGCTACCTATTAAAATGCCATTGGTGTGGCTGCAGTCCATTATCTATCTTACCCTCATACCCATAAAGCTGAAAGGGCTGCCCAGAAATTTTACAATCGCTATCTGGACAAGGTAGTGAGAGAGCCATAGACTTATGTTTATTATACTCCAGCACTGTAACAACTGTTATGGGATTAGGATACAGAGCAGCACTGCATAGCAGAGGTCACATTTCCCTGGTGATTTAAAGGTTCAGTCTTCTGCCAACTCAGAAACACAAAGCCTACCTTTGTTAGAAGAGAATGTTTTGATAGTATTTCTAAGCATGACAATTAAATAACTATACATCCCAGATTTAAAATCTGGAGTTCATCACCTAGCAAACAGGAATAATTTTTTTATATATTTTATTAACCTCTTGGTTAGATCAGCTTTGCATTCCTGGTGCTAAGTGATAATGAGCTTTGCATTAGTGTTCAGCATCAGGGATTTCTAACACCCTGCACCAATGAGTTAACCCTTCTAAACAGCCTACAGAGCCCACTTCACAAACCTTTTGACAGTTCTAAACCAATGACACTACACACTGCCTTAATTCAAAGGCACAAATATACTGTTTCATTATAGTGTTTCTCCTGGAAATACTAAACACCTTCAAAAAGAAGTACAGAGAAGCTCATTTGAGGTCCACCAGCCTTCTAAGGCTCATGGTGCCCTGAAACAAGCAGTCAGCTCAATGGGAGAAAAAGGATGTATGAAGAGTCAAATGTGGCATTGTGAAATCTTGCTGCTCTTATATATCTGCCCAGAACTCAGCATTATTTCTGTTCTGAAAGAGTTTCTACATAGACGCTAGACACTAGCTTTTTCCTGAGACAGAAGTATACATTTAGTCACAGCTCCAATACTAAAGTATTTATTGTAATTGTTTTCCTGATATACAATATCAATTTACTGTGCTATCTGTTATCTAGTAGTGGGTTATTCGTGAACAATGATGGTGCAATGTTCCAGAAAACATTAAAAAGTAAAATATAATGATCTTTGGCCAATGTTACATAAAAACAGTTAACAGAGTCAACTTCTCTTGTTCTGTGGACAGCACATATACAATCCAGAATTAAGACAGGCAATATATGTATCAGAACCAACCAGCCAAGGAAACAAACACTGTGCAGTCAACAGCATGGGAAAATAGTACTTTGGACTACAGAGACTTAACTAACCAGTAATAACCAGTGTCATCTGCATTTCAAATCTCCAGTACATTAACCTACTTTGCTCCAAGTGCCACAGTCATTAATATGCTGAGCAGAGTTTCCGTTAATAAGGGGTGAAATAACAGGACTTTTTTAAAAACAACTATTTCGAACATAAAAGCATGATTTCTTGATGGTCTCCCTGAATCACAGTCACCTAAATAAAGCTTCAATCGAGGAAAAGCTTAGCAGGAAAGCAATCATTCTTCTTTTTGTATGTGTAAAAAAGACCAGGAACTACAAGTAAATAGCAGCTGAGCAACAGATGAGGCACTAAGTGAAATCTGTTAGCAACTGCTAACAGCTTTGCTATTTTCTGTTGTTAAATTTTAAAAAAAAAGGCAAAAAACCAATGCAGTACCAATTCCAATATGTTCAAAAATCTCAGATGCAAAAGACTAAAGCTCAATGCTTCTTGTGCTACAGATAAATACTGGGGTTTGGTTTTAATATCCTGAAATGCTTTGTTATTGATTATAAGGCAGAAACAAGCCAATTCACACAGCCATACCATTAAGGTAAAACTTGTTACAGCTGTATATGTGACCCAGCAACTATAGCACAAAAATCCTACCATAGACCAGTGCAACCTTTTCTGCAGCTACTTTAGCCTCAAATTCTGCTTTCCTTTGTCCTTTATGCCTGACCCTGTGTCATTCTCCAGAAAGTACATGTGTCTTAATTAGCATTGAGCTTTCTGGCAAGATCTCAGAAATATTTTCATTGTCCTTCTGGTCCTGGAGCTTTCACCACAGATGATCAATTCTTATTTATCTCAACCCAATCTTGACATGGGTTCAGCAAGTCTGTTTTTCTGTTTGGATGCATCTACACAGCACAGCAGAACTATGCAGGCATAGCTGAAACAGCTCTGAACAAAGGTGGCCACAAACTAGAAACAGTTCGAACATACCAGAGTGGGTTCCAGCTCCTGCTAGGATCAATTAGTCACATGACTGCAGTCAGTGGACTAGTTCATAAAAATTCATGGCATTGCCTGGTCCCAGGCAGACATATCCTCTTCCCACTCCTACCAGTTGCTTTCGTAACTTTTTTCCCTTGGCTCTTTCTCTCCTGTTAGTCTTGTAAGGGCTCTGTTCCTCGTTCCTCCTTTTGGTGGTCTCCCACATGAGGGATCACAGCACAAGCACAACTGTATCTGCAAAAGGCACACTACAGATTTCCTTCTCCATCGAGCTTTTTGCTCCCTTATGGTGTTTACATTTCTAATGCCTCCTATGGCAGGATCCCTTTCCAATTTAAATTCACCATGTCTGAGCTCATCTCAGTTTCTAAATACTTCTTTTTACTTTCTCTTAAGCTACCAAGAATTAGTAGCCACCTTGTCTGCTGCAGAAGCTGACAACTTTTGTCATCTTGAGCTCTTCCCTTTCCTTCCACAGATGTTCTACCAATAAAACATGCCAGTTTCTTGCCCACAACGTCATAAAAAAGTCTGGATGTTTCTTTCCATCCATGTTGCTAAAATACTTGATCATTCAAATCTTTTTACTGCTGTCTCCTCCTGACACTCCTCACCCTTCACATCAGTACAAAACACCAGTTTGAAAAAATACCCCTTGAATCTAATATTTAGGTGGTATTTGATCCCTTCTATATTCCATCATGAGTTTCCTGTTATTTCTTTTAGAAACATTCAGATTAATTGGTCTTGTTTTTCATGTCATAAGAAGCAGTTTCTCCCTGAAAAAATACCAGCTTGGATTTGCTCATTTGTGCAGGACATATGGTCCCCAATTCTTTTGTAAACTCACACTGTTTGCTCTTGTTCAGTCTTTCCTTTGCAGGTCAGCGCTATCCTTTCACTTTTATCACGGCTTGGATTCCCTAAGACTCTCACCTTTGCAGGAAGGAATTTCTTTTCAAGAACACTTTTATAAATTCTAGAAAGAAACACTGACAAGAACACAGAACTTTTAAAAACCTCCCAGCTGAACTGTTAGCTCTTACCAACTCCTCCTTCTCTATGTATTATAATGTGTTGCTTCCATCTTTGTTGTTTTGTAGAGATTTTCAATGATGTGGGACAAAAATTCCCATTCTGTACTGCCATACGGATAAATATTATTAACAATTACTGTCTGCCGGGAAGACAAAAAACAACTTATGGAAAGAACAGATGTATAAAGCTCATGTACTACACCAAAATGTGAAATATTTCTGAGAAATGGAATCACTAAGAAGGGTAACCTATTTTTCTCAGCTTTGCATATTGACCACTATCAGAGCTTTTGTCAAATACAATCACTCGGTTTGGACTCTGACGTCATTCCATTTTCTTTCTGGCTCAGGCATCATATCCCTGTAAGTGACACAGATGTAAGTTACTTACTGATGTAAGTAACACTGTGCAATTCAAACTTTGAAGCTGCTATATATCTGTGATATATGAAACAATACTTATCCTTTTGTTAGACATCTGTGCCACTCTCCTCCACCTTATTCACATCAAAGAGTTAAAAAGAAAAATGAAAATATACATAAAGCTTAAGATACACGAGAGTTTTTGAAGTCACCCTCCTAATTATTCAGTGTTTTGACTACTGTTCCATGTTAAGCCCTATTTCTTTAAACAGTGTGAAGACAAATGCATGTGCAATGCACAGGTGTGCATTGAGGCCTCCTCGGTGTTCCTAAAGAGCCTCATTTGAAAGCAGACTGGTATACCCACACACCTTCATCTTACAAACACTAACAACTGGTGAAATCATGAAAATTTGGAACATAAGCAAGCCTGTACATTTTTGACAATATCTCTACAGTGTTCAAAAGCTGATAAGACAAATTTGAAAGGATTCCTATTGGCGATACATGGAAGAAAGTCAGTCAGCTAAAACCTTCCATGTTAATATAACACCAGTTATATTTGACTCCAGAGGACGCAGCAACAGAAAGCTGTCCTAATGAAGATCATCAGTGAATGATCTTGCAGCTGAATTTCTTAGATTACTAGTTAAATGTATCTTTGCCTAAGCAATTGTGGCATTTTTATATATCTGGCTTGTCAACAACACAACATGCTAAGAAGCACCAATAGCCTCTGTCCTGGGTCTCACCAGGTTATGGCTCTGACCAGGACAGGGTTAACTTTTGCAGCAGCCAGGAGGGGCACACAACGACTCTGGGGTTATTCCATACCACCTCACCTCATGCAGAGGGGACAGAGGGGGTGGAGTGAGCTACCCTTTGCCAGTTTGCTTGGGGCATGTGGTTGGGCAATGCTGGGTTCCACAGGGTTAGCGACTGCATGCGAGTCATTCGCCTGCCTTGTACACTATGTTATTAATACAGTTGTTACTGCTCATTTTTCTTAGTTCATTGATTTTTTTTTAGTAAATTGTTCTTATCTCAACCCATGATCTATACATTTTGTGCCACAGATTCCCTCCATCCTGCCACAGGGGGAGGGGGAATGAGTGAACAGTGTGTGGTCTGGGGGGTTTCTGTGGGAACACTAAATTGGGGAATAACACTCCTACACCACAACAGCCTCCCAAAGCTAACACTAAGCATTTAGTATCACAAGTAGTGTTTAGTGCCACAAGTAATCACATAGCCATATAATCTAACCTCCTCCAGGTGACCATTAAATTTCATCACACACTCCATCAATTGCAAAGACCTAGCCAAATGGAAAGACTTTAACCCTCAGTAGAGACAAGAGGTACCAGAAGCAGGGGTGATAGCAACCAGAGTGCCTACAACACCAAAGTTTCCAGCAATAACAAGGAAATGGCTTGAAGCACTCTGATGATTCCAGAGATGCAAAACCAACCAACAGCCACAGAAGAAATCCAAATGCTTGCACGCTGGGCAGGGAGGACAGTGAGCTTTTGCCCAGCTGAAGCTATGAAGCAAAGATTTTATCATAGCTAGTGGTCTTCAGCAACTGCAAATAAATGTTACTAGACTGTTTACAGTACCATGAGGAATCCTGCTCTCCCTGCAGCTTGTGAAGGAAGCACGTAAGCAAGGGAAGAGCTAGGCAAAGGTCTGAGCATGGGAGAAGGTCTTGTATTACCCAGAAATATTCCCCACAAATCCTTCCCCACTGACACACACTTGTTTTAAGCCTGAAACCCTGAATCTTTTCTGACATATGGGAATGCATTTCAAAGGCACAAAAAGACATTTTGTCTGCCAAATGTCTTCTGCCGCAGCTACAAGTTTGGTGTAAAAGTATAAACTGCTTTCTTTTTCAATAACATAAACATTATTTGAGTCCAAGTGAAATAATTTTTCCATCACTTTATGAGAGCACCAGTTGCTTCCTATCTTATAATAAGAATGGGTGGCTGTTTTGCTTTGTAAAATGCCATACCTCAACATGACGCCAAAACCTTTCTTCTTTTTCTTTTCTGGATCTTCATTTTCTTCCTTCCTTTTCTTCTCTTTGATTTCAGATTTTCCCTTTTCCTTTTTCTTCGCTTTCTCTCTACTGTTTTTGCCTTTTTTTGTTTCTGAGACTTCAATTTCAGGGTACCCTGGAGGGGCAGCATCCATGTTCTGAGCTTCTTGACCAAAGTAAGTGCTCTTATCAGAGAAACCATCTGCACAGAACAAAAAAGAAGCAGTGAGGATGGCTACAGATAACTGAAATGCAAACACGTGAAATACAGCGTGAGTGTCTACAAAGTGCTCAAATGACTCACAACACTTACTCATTTAATTGAATAATTTAAAAAGCAGACTAAACAGATCTAGTAGATTCAAGCAGATTTGTATTGTAAATTAAATACAGAATTATTTTAGTGACTTGTTTTCGAGTTATTATTCCTCATACAAAAATCTCAACACAGTAAAGCACTAGTCTGTTTGAAATCTAACTTGTTAACCTCCATCAGCTCAAGAAAAGTGATGTGCTGGGATGCAAACACTGAGAACTTAATTCAACAAGAGATTCTGGTGATTGACATAACCAAACTATGCAATAAAACTATTTCATTCACTCCCTGGAATCTTACTATTTTAATGGCTGAACAAGAACCAGACAAACTGTTCTATCTGGTTGGAGAAGAGTTGTTTCTATTTGGGGGGCTCAGGATCCAAGACCAGTTTTATGCTGCATGCTAAAGGAGGTGAATTTCCAGACTAGGGTCTATAAACCCATGGTGACAGAACGAGCAGCAGGGTGCTATCAATACACTCTGCCTTATCTACAACATGAAATAAATTTCCTGGTTGGAAAACAGGGAATTGTAAAACAAGCAAGATAATTTTTAATGTAATCTGAAGAAAGCAGCTGCTTCTTGAAGTTGAAAAACATAATTATTTAAGGATTGAGTTCTAAATCCTTCAACCCACCCCTGCCCCAAAGGAGATCAGTGAAAGACTTTACACTAAACCCAGTCAAGGTTGGATGGGGTACTGCAGAGACAGCTCTATTCAGTGGAGGACGTGAGGAGCTTTTAAAATGCTATCAGTTTCAACTGGAGTGCACCACTTGCTCATGTGCTTTACTGAGCTGGTCCTCAGCAGTGCTGAGTGAAGGTGACTCCCTCAATAAGTGCCATTGGCAACATACCCCCTTCTTCATCTTCAGGTCCATCATAAGACTTGTCAATAGCAGCTCGGAAACTCTCATTACATCCCCGACCACGGACCACATGAGGCCTGGGTCTGTGAAAAGGGAGTTCATTCTTCCTAACTTCAGCCACAGCAGTCTGAAGACTCTCCAGAGAACTGGACCTCTTTAATCCCAGAGTAGGACCGAAATCTTTGCCGGAAGAGTCTGGAAAACAAATAGTTAAGTTTTTATACCAAAAAGCACATAGAGAAATTAAACTAGTTAGGTATATTTAATTGTGTTCTTTATTACTTGGGGCCTTTGAAATAGTATGCAATCAATGTAATTTGTTCTAAAAATAACATCAAGTTAAACCTACTTCAGCAGATATCCCCATTCAGACTTGGAGGGAACGGCACATAATTTACAGACCTGACAGAGTGACAGGCTATAGCTGGCTTGCTCTGTACCGCTGTAAAGCCTGTACTAGTGATAAGAACAGGGCTGCGTCTTCCCCTTTGTTAGTGGTGTCCAACTGGACACTGCTAACAGTCTTAAGGAGTGCGTTTCCTTTAGACTCATAAAACCAAACGCAGCTGCACAAGAGTTTTGCTTTGTAGAGTAAGTCAGGTTGTATGAATGGTTGATATCTTCAAACACATTTCTCCAATGAGAAGATATTATTAGTTCTTTCAGAGTATTATCCAACCTTTTTCTGCAAGCTGAAACTGGTGCTATGATAGCAATGTGCACAGTAGGTTTTTCAAGAAACAAGCGAAGTACAGCTTAACATAAATGATGTGGCTGCCTATTTACTTGTTTTTAGGCATAAGAAAGCACTTCATACAAAAATGGAGCAAATACCTTTCTAAGTTTCCCAAACTCTCCCTCTCTTTGAATGCTTTATTTTTGAAAGGCTTTATTTTGTGGTAGTATTTGTATTAATTAGTATTAATAAAATGATAGCGGAACAGGTAAAGAACATTGTTCAATGAATACATGTAGTCCAGTCAATGAAGAAATTCACAGCTTAATTTAAAAGCCTTTGTAGCATCTACTTCGTTTTTATATGGTAGAACAGTAAATGTCACAGAAATACTGAGGAAGAGACTTTGCCTTGCAATATGCCTTCTGTCACTGAGAACACAAGTGCTTTTACTTTCAACTTTTAAGTGGTGTCAACACAAGCAACAGAAGAACATAACAGAAGCCCTTCAACCTACATGTCCATATACTGTCATGCCTGAAGGGATTCAAGGGTCACAGAAAAGATAGGCACATTAGTACTACATGCTGTGATTTTAATAATCCCAGAGCGCAGGTAATTCTGAACTAGAACAGTGTGATCAGTGAATTCTTAGAAGGAAAAAAAGCTAAGAACTGGCACCAAAAAGCGACTTGTCAGTAGTGCCCACATAAAGCAATTTACACTTCCATTACCTGCAGACTGATATGTAGCAGAAAAACAAGTGGGGGATTGTGTGTATGTGGTGGTGTATGGAGACCAACAGGTTTAAGGGAAGCTTGGCTGCTTGGTCACACAGTGTAACCTTTTTCTGTTCACTAATTGCCATTCTGGAGACTACCATTATTGCCGAAGTACTAAAACAGAGTTAGAGCAATGACTTGCATACAACATAAAGGTGCTTAAAATCACTAAAAACTTGCGTATCAGAATGAGGCACTGTGGTGCCTATCTTAGGCTGAGAACACCCTTCAGGCCAAGCCTCCAAGGAGGGGTATCCACCAGTGATGGTTTCAAGATGATTACAGTGTCTGCAAGGAAGCACTGCTCATGTCCCTGCCTCCAGCAGGGCCAGTCTGTGTCCATGTCTTGGGGAAGTCCAGCAGCCAGTGTCAACTGCCAGACTGCTACTACAGTTACCCACCCAGCCCAAACAGCTGTGCTGAATGCCTACATAAATGTGTTTGCACACACACCCCAGTGCAAGCTGTACTACATTAAATTACTGCCCTAAGCTGTATTACCTGAAAAAAAGTGTCTCAGGTTAACTGCTGGTTAGAGCCTGTTTTATATAAAGCTGAGCCAATTACTCAGGCTGGAACACTACCCTTAATGTATGAAGACCATTCCTAAGAAAATCCAAGCCAACACCTAAAGTCTGGAGTGACATACTCACATGTTACATGTAACAGACAGCAAGCTGTCTGTTCAGCCTCCCCACACACACGGTGACTTAGGCACCTGGTCATACTATGAGATGTCCTCCTTTATTCAATAACTGACCAAGGACCCTTACTCACAGATTAGCATTAAGCATTTCATTGCCCCATTCTAAGACTGTAATAATTTAGTCTGAAATTTCATTCACTTTGTATTTTTCTCCAATTCAGCTTTTATTCCTTTTCCTTTTCTTCCATTGTAAGGCTGCAGCAGTCACATATTAGTGCACAGCTAAAGATTCAGGAGCTGAGGAGCTTCCCTAAGCAGGGAGATCTGTCCCCTTGCTTTCTCAGCCAGCATCTATTACTGGATGCTTTGCAGAGAAATGCACAAGACTCCATAATGGACAAGTATCACATCTCAACTAGGGAAATTTCCTTCCCCTGCCCACCTCAGCATCTTTTCCATTTCGGTAGACCTTTAGAACTGCTTTAAGCCTGAAAACATGAATTTTTCCTCACTTGTAAAAAACCAACCCTATACAACAAAAAATCCCTCTAATCTTTTACAAGTTATTAACAAGCATTTCTGGGGATGTATGGTGTGTGTTTGTATCTAGCCCTACCCAGATTTTGAAGACAAAAATATAGTTTGGCAATGAGAAATTCAATTGCTCACTGTGTAAAAATGTCTCTTTTTATGGGTTTTAGATTCTTGAGCCCTCCTTTTACTGCTTCTTGTAGTATAATGACAAAAAGTCAACTGAAGCATCCACTTTACTGTTTTAATAAATGGTGAATTGCTTTATGCATCTCTACTGAATTTATGAGAGAAAACAACTGATGTCACTACCTGCCTATGACTGGCTGAAACCAAATTGCTGGTTCTTAAGACGATATCTGTAACTGATCATCATTTAACCAAAAGATGGTATGACACATACCTTAATTTTCTGCTAAATGCCAATGTGGTTAAAACAGATTTTTTTTCTTAATCTATCAGTAAAAGTAAACCTGCTTTCTGGTTTTCTTTATTACAACTATTATTAGTTTCAGGTATTTACAAGATCATTTTTTTACCACATCTGCACATTCCTTCCTTTTTTTCATAGCCTAACAGAAGGAAATATGCCAAGAGCAACTTGTCAGTCACAAAAATCAAAGAGAAACAAATGACACAGTGATGTGGGCAGTGCAAGCCACCCCAGAGGCATGTGCAGAAAGAGTGGAAATGAAGAGGAGCCATGAATCACTGCCACTCTGTATGAAATAAGACACCCTAAAGAGAAAACATTTTATATATTTATCATTAACTTTATTTTTTAGATAATGTTTCTTCTTGAAACCTGAAACTCTAGGAATATGCCTAAAGGAGAATATTTAGAGAAACAAATTTGTATGAGCTAGACTGATTTACTATTTACATTTTGAAAAATATAGTGAAGTAAAAAACAGTTATAAAGGAATAAAGAAGGGAAGACATCACCAAGACTGAGAAAATAAAATAAACACAAAATTGTAATAGATTAAAAATAATTTGGCTCTGTTTTTACCAGTGTCTAAACACACACATTCCTGGTTCCTATTGCATTGCACATGATAGGAGGTTCACATGGTACTAGGGAAGAGAAATGGTTATGAAAACAATGAGTGTTCTGCCCTTTGCATACTGGGATGCTGGAGATGGCATGTGACTGCTTTTAACAGGCAAACAACTGTTTGATCATAGAGCACTAAAAGTGACTGTTTTAGTTGTAGGACTCAGAGTAAGATATGACAACAGCTTTTTAAAAAGAAGATACAGCTCAGTGCCTGTTCTGCTTTGGATGTACACCTTGAGTAACATTCAAGTTGGCCTCACTGAGCTCAGGCCTACCCCAGCCTAACTGATCTAACTCTACAGTTGTCTCTTTAAAAGAATTGGGGCATGTTAAAACTATCTTCTGATACATGTATGTGTGCACGGTTTTCAAAATACAATCAATTCACAGATGACATATATGTTTGGGTTTTGCTGACCTTGCATTGCCCCTGCAGGGGTGAGGCTAGCAAGCATGGTTTCAGGAACACCCCAACTTATGTTCAACAAGGACAAAGAAGGATTTCCACTGTATGGAATCGAATGATAAATAGATATCAGGCTGATAAAGGAGGCCCCTCAGCAAAATTTGGTCAAAATATAACCTTGCTGTAGGAAAACAATTTTTTTTTTTATAATAATGAGCCAAATCAAGCAGCCAAGTGAAATATATCCAGTGATACAAAAGGCAAGAGACACCAGTAAGACTTTATTGTTTTATTCTCCCCTTAGCTCCTTTTGGAAATTTACCTCCAAAAAAATCAGTGTATAAGTGAAAACTGTGAGTGTCTCTTACATGTAAGGTCAAAAGAGAAAACATTAGAGAAGTCATTATTACCAATCTCCTTGTGCCATAAACATTGGAGATTAGGTAGACTGACATGGTTCTTACCCACAGTATTGCAACATCATATGGTGACTTAAATTACTTCATGTTCCATTCTTTCTGAACCATTTTGTTTCAAGTAGTTTCATTAACTTCTGGCAGGATTCACAGTATGCAAAACTACAAAGGATTTTTTCCTCTCCCTTACATTTTTATATTCAGATACTTCCTCAATCTTCAATCAATTCAATGCAAAGAATGAAGGAGGGATGAATCTGAAAGTCATTACATCATTTAACTTGTGATTTTCAAATGAAAAGCTTTAATACAAAATTTTTGAGAATAACCTTGGATCACACTGTAGCTATTCCTTCAACACTAGGTTATACAGGTAGCATAGAAAAGATCATGAGGGGCTTGATAAAAAGCAAGAGAAAAATCACTATCTTGCACTCACATATTGAAGACAACATATATAATTTTGCTCATTTTATACCTCAAGCTGAGCATTCCAAACTAGAAGCAGAAATACTGAACACAGAACAACCCCACACCTGACAGAAAAAGAAACAAACTAAGAAAGAGAAATCAAAGCATGTGAGAATTTAACAAGTTCTCTGATTAAATGAGCCAACTACAGCCTTCAGATTTACAGATATTTCAATCTATTTTACTACATATAATGATTGCAATTTAGCCCACATTTGCACAAGCTGCAATTTCAGCTATGAATAATGACAGTTCACAATTTGGGGCCCAGAGGTATGCTGAGCCTTAGCCAACTGAAGAGGAGATGCTTGCAACAAGGCAGCCATTAGGCAAGAGGTGAAAATGCAGTAATGTCACCTTAGAAATGTACCCTGGTGTTGCTGTTTTCTACAGTCTTACCACTAACAAACAACAACACTGCAACCAAACATGTTAGTATTTCAAAACCAGTATGTGCTGCATTAAACATCTCAAAAACACTAACAAGTTTCACAGTGCAACAATACTAAAGCTAAGAATTAGGAGCAAAACAAGAGGTTCAAGCAAAAGCCTCAGCAAAATGGCACATGCATTTGCTAGCTTAGTGCTGAATGCTGGACAAAGTGCAGCCAGGCCTGTCTTTGCATAAAACCCCTCTGATCTCATCTGTTGAAATAATTAGCTTTCTTCATTTGGTTACGCAAGTATAACCTCTCGAGTAACCTCCACTTCACACTATAGCTCTGCATCCAGCAAAAAGTTTCCCTAAGCATCTGAATCCCTACTCCTCCAGCAGGCTACTGTTCTCTCTAGCTGGTGCAAACTGAAGTACTTGCCTTCCAAACAGGTCCCCATATAAATCAATCTACCTTATCTTGTCTACAAAGCAGGAACTTTCTCCTCAAGGATATTTATGCATATTAAATTAACTTTAGATACAGCTGTTACAAAATGCTAGAGGAAAACAGCTATAGAAGAAGCAATGCAGACAGGAAAAAGTTCAGTTTTTAGAAAACAGGATTCCCAAGTGATTTCAGAGACCTTGTAAATTGATCAGTCTTGAATTGAGCAGTAGCAAAAAAATTCCAGTGCCCTGTGATTGCTTTATTTCTACTTCCACACACATCCTCTGAAAAGGTCAAACATTTAAATCCAGATTTAAAAGATTGGGAAATGTGACACCTTCTGAGATTAATTGATATAAATTACACTTTGTGAACTAAACCAACATTTTTGTTCCCAGGCCAAAGTTTAACATGAAGTGAGAGTCCCTGCACTAATATTTAAACAAAGTCACTTTTAATGGTACTAGGCTAATGTCTAGAACTTACCTTTGATCTATGGGACAGAGGGGGAAACTTCTTCAGTAGCAGAAGAGAACAAAGCAAGCTAAACCTATGTTAAATTCACTGTTATAATCTATTTCATTAAGCCTTAAGCCTAGTTTGACATAAGCTGCTGAATTATTACTCAATTTTCGTTATCAAACCTGAAATAATATTTTTAAACATTACTAATTTAAATCAAAAGTAACAAATTAAAAGGATGCAAAAAGTTCTTATTAAGCTTTGTGTTTTCTTCAGTAATTCAAAGCTTGAGTTCTTTACTTGTGAATGCAGAAAAAAATTCCCTCATAATAATCATGCTATTTGTAATTATTTTCTTTTTCAAAAAGTGGTATGTCATTTTTATGAATCAAGTTTTGGTCTAGACAAATTTTTATAAATACTTATATAAGCTGCATGATAAAAGATTGATTTAAGCATCATTTGGAGATTAATTTAGGCAATTGCAGCAACAAGGAAGATGATTACTGTAAAAGAAAAGCCAAGCCAGCAAAGGAAAATACATTCCAGTATCAGCAATTTAACTCACAATTAAAAAAATAAATTTTCCTTATCTGTGAACATTAAGACTAAGAAAAGGGGATTTTAAATAAAATAATCAGGAAAAGGATACCTTCTGCTAATAATGGCATTGCTTTGTACACCTGCCCATACTCTGATCAGTGAATCCTACATACTTGAGATATTTATGAGCTCTTTTTATTGCTAACCCCACCACCACCACCAAGCTGCCCAACAGCCGCTCTCATTTAAGATGCTCTAAATATTGTTGCCATGGGTGACACACGAACATGGAGTAAGGCAAAGCTCTGCTAATAAAAAGGCTTTCACAGCATTTCAGTCCTTGCTCATAAGTAAAGTTAAAATTTATGGCTTTTAAAATACTGGATCTGAGAGAGGTCAGGTTAAATGGCTGCTAGTAATAAAAGGAATCAATATGCCACAGCATCTGAAGCAGCCAGCAAACTAAATAAACACTTCATCCAAATCCACTTGGCCCTGAATTAAAAGAACATAAAATACTGTATTTATTTTGTTTGCCCTCCACCAGTCCATAGTTTGCATCACTACATCCGCTAGAATTCTATACAGAGCAAGCAACAAGCATACTTTGGCCAAATAGCAATTAAACAGTGTGTCAAGGCTAGGAGCAATTAACTGGGCATTAACCTCATCAGGGAACCACTTCTGGATTAGCCAGCTACAAACAAGCAAACATCTCAGCCTGGGAAGATTCTGCAACGTGTATTTACAAAAGCTTCAGAGGACTCAGACTTTGTGTCTGAGGCACACACAGAGTAAATGAGCCACTTCCAGTAACAACCCTTTATTCATAAACCCTGAACAAAAAGCAGAATCACCTTTTCCGGTGATTAGTGTGTCCTATTAGCATAGAAATGCAAGACAATTTGCTCCTTACAGCACTTTAAAATAAAGCAGACCAAAAGAAGTAGTGAACTCGCATCTTTTGCTCCTAAACTACATTTGGTTCAGTTTATAGATTGACGTCAAGAAGTTAATGTAAAATCTATTTTCTTCTGTTTATCTATCTATGTATATATATCTATAAGGAAAGCGCATAGGTTAGTTTTCAGTTTAACAAATTAATGTACATTTTGTTTGAAGCTGCCAGCAGATAACCTATGAAAAAGGTAGATATACACCTGTAATCAATCTATCTCTATATACATGCAAAGGCCATTCACAAAAGCATGTGCAGTTTTGAAACTTCTTTGTGAGTTTAACAATATTTGTCCTGAAACAGTTTTGAAAAGTTCATGTCAAAAATCCAGGTCTTGAATGGGAATACGCAGAATTTTGTCAAACCTACTGGTAACTAGAAGAGGAGTTACCCGGCACAGCTCTGACTCAAAATCCCCACAGAATTTGAAAGGATTATGAAGGTTTTCAGCAAAAGTCCTCAGCAAAGGTTCATTTTTATTTCCTAGTGTGATTTTTAAGATCATTTGAATGCTTAGAAAATTGGTAACAGTATTTTATCATAGACTTCTCACATCTGAATTCATAGTTGTACTGATATTTGGTCTTTAACCAAGACTTATTTTACTGGCTTCAACTTTATTTTTTCCTCCCCTTAAACTATCCTCTGTACTGTAACTTCTTCTCTTGCTCTCATTCCAGACATGGGAATTGTTTTTAGAAAAACAAAACCCCCCAAAGAATACACCTCCCTCTTGTCATATCTGAGTAACTGAGGAGTGGGGAATTTACATTCTTCCAGCTGGCTAATAATTTCTTCCCCTCTTGTCACCAGTAACCCCAAAAATACTGGAAGGAAACCTTTCAAGCTTCGCATGCATGCAGGCTGTGAACTAGATCCTTCACTGCAGCTTTTAGGAAAGGATAGCTTAATTTCCATGTCTACATTCCATGTTCTTACAACATTAGTTGGATCTGGGTAAACTTGGCTGCAAGCTTCTGCCTAAAGTTCAGGCACAGAAACACATATGTGCTCCCATAGGTACGTGAGCATACAATGATATTCCACATGCACATTTTCAGCAGCTACAATGATCCCATCTACACCAGGAGTTAAAAAAGTACATTCAGACAGGCTTCTCAGCCTCTGTGTTTAAATAAACTGCAAAGTTTAATAAGAAACTCAAGAAGACAGAGGGTCATGTGAGCAGAGAGGTTATCAGTAAAATAAAGACTTCAGTATTGAGACCTGTTTTGTAAAAAACATGAAAAGAACTTACAGGACTTTCTTCCACAAAACTGAATCCTTAAAAAACCCACGTCCAACTCATGGAACTAATGGCAAGGAAGTTTCCTTCTAAACAGCTGCAGCAAAGGATTTTACTAAACTGTCCTGTAATGTGCAAAGATACATACTCACACCCAATAACATCTGGCTGTCTTCTGGGTTGTTAACAGACATGATTCAAAACCGGATTACAGGCCCAGCCTTACTTAAAAATAAAGACAAAATACTACTTTAGTTATACTGGTTAACTTCGAGATCTAGTCTGTTTTACTGCTCTACACTTTACATATGTTTTGGCATGCATAGAACAACGCTTCCTTAAGAGGTTTGCAGCTCCCTTGCTAGGTTATGTCATGATGTTTCATTTTAATGAAAAGGTTATTTAAAAAATCCCACAACACTGGCAAGGATGCAAGATATCCAATAAAGATGGTTTCATAAATTTTTTGAAAATTCATTACAATCTTACATGTTTAACAAATGTGCACCTAGCTTTTAATATTCCCTATGGAAAAGGGAACCTCCCCTGATCTCCAAGTTTAGTTTTTCCTGCAGCAATTTTTAGTATCCTAAAGCTGGTGTGCTTTTAATTACCGAGTTATGTGCTTAGGAGCTTTTCAATATGCATTTCTGCATTGCTACTATGTGTTTAAATAGCGAATTAGAAAAGCTAATAGAATTGCTGCATGGCACAACTTAGAATATGATGTAACAGCACATGAATACAAACTTTTCTTTCTCATTTTTCTTACCTATGTAAAAATGACATTACTCTGTTTCCTTTCACTAGCCCAATAAATGAAGAGTAGATACAAACATGCTCCCAAACATAATATGGTACGAGATTGTAGAGATGTGGGGTCAAAAGGAACACAGAAACATAGAATTTAGGGGTTGGAATGGACCTTACAGATCATCTAGTCCCAACCTCTCCTGCTATGGGCAGGGACACCTCCTCACTAGATCAGGATGCTCAAGGCCTCATCCAGCCTGGACTTCAACACTGCCGGAGTTGGGGCAGCTACCACATCCCTGGGCAACCTGTTCCAGTGTCTCACCACACTTACAGTAAAAAACATTTTTCTCATATTTAACCTAAACTTCCCCTCCTTCAATTTGAACCCATTACCCCTTGTCCTATCATTGCAGTTCCTAACAAAGAGTCTCTCTCTGGCTCCCCTGTAGGCCCTTCAAATACTGAAAAGTTACTATGAGGTCTCCATACAACCTGCTCTTCTCCAGGCTGAACAGCCCCAGTTTCCTCAGCCTGTCTTCATAGGGGATATGCTCCAGCCCTCTAAGCAACTTTGTGGCCTCCTCTGCACTTGCTCCAACAGCTCCATGTCCTTCTTATGTTGAGGACACCAGAACTGCACACAATATTCCAGGTGGGACCTCATGACAGCAGAGTAGAGGGGAAGAATCACCTCTTTTGACCTGCTGCTCACACTCCTTTGGATGCAGCCCAGGATTCCATTGGCTTTCTGGGCTGTGAGCTCACACTGCAGCTCATGGTGAACTTCTCATCCACTGTCATTCCCAAGTCTTTCTCCTCACTGCTGGTTTCAATTCCTTCCCCACCCAACCTGTAGCTGTGCCTGGGATCGCCATGGCCCAGATGTAGGACCTTGCACTTCATTTTGTTAAACTTCATGAGGTTTGCATTGGCACACCTCTCAAGCCTGTCAAAGTCCCTCTGGATGGCACATCCCTTCCCTCCAGCATGTCGCCTGCCCCACACAGTCGAAAAGAAAAGAATGGTCATTCCAATTTTTCTTGGTGATGTTCCTAATCAACCAATGGGGACATTTCTGGAGAAGTTAGCCAAAATACTATCCTAAAGTATAATAAAAAATTTCCAAATATCTCCAGTTTTAACAGGATGGTAAGTAGAAGCCACAGTGATCCTGCAACTAAGATATCTTGACACAGGTTAATCACAGTCAAATGACATTTTAACACAGAGAAATCCAAGATGGCATATCTTAGAAAAATAAAGGTTTCCTCTAAGTTTGGACTTAGTACTGGTGGAAAACAGATGGTTCTGCTCAGTGACCCCATACAACCTTGAAGCATGAACCAGAGTCCAGCTAGGAGTAGATCAGGATGCCCTTGGATAATAAGGCTCTAAATCAACTGTGTCAGAAAACAGATACAATACCATGAATCTGGTGCAAAACTCAGCTACTTGGTGGTTGGGTCCTCAGATGAAATTTCAAAATCTGGTATTGCAAAGGTGGATTTGTTTCTACAGAAACAGGCAGTTTTTTCAAATAGACAGCAATCCAATCGAAATACATCAGTACAATGAAATACCCTCAATTAATAATGAACTGCGATCTCTGCCTAGAACAGGGTCCTAAGCAATTGGCAGCAACTGCATTTTTAAGAGCCTTACTGTGAGATCAAAGCATAAGTATGCTCAAAGTAACAGGGGCTCCAGTACAGGAAGGTTCATTTTCATTTCCAAAACAGGTAGGTTCATTTTCAATCTGTTTCAAGCCTGGTGGCCAAATCCTCAGCTGGAGTAAATCAACACTTTTCCA
This sequence comes from Acanthisitta chloris, assembly GCF_000695815.1. Classification (NCBI taxonomy): domain Eukaryota; kingdom Metazoa; phylum Chordata; class Aves; order Passeriformes; family Acanthisittidae; genus Acanthisitta; species Acanthisitta chloris. The sequence goes on from NW_008688088.1 coordinate 73,440, forward strand.
CTGTTTGCCAACGTATACCAGCTGTATTTGTCTTTTGATCATTGTACTCTACAAGTGTCATACTCTGGCATTACACATACCTGCCCACAGAATCAGGCAAAATAACTCATTTTATGTAAGCTACAGCATGAGTGTCAGATATTACTAAGTTCAGCCTGTGGTGGATTCAAAGTAGTGATTTGTAGATTAAAAAAAGCTTTTTGTTATTTCAGCAATCCAGAAAGCCATCTTCAGCTACACCCCAATCTTGCTATAGGAGTAAGAAAAAACGAATGGGTTCATATGCCTTTCAGTTTACTCTTTAAAAGTTCTGGTTTTACTCAGCTTAAGGAATCCAATGTCTGCAAAGAAGTAATAGCTGTAGAAGTATAAACAGCACAAAGATGCATCACAGATTATCAGTATTTTTTAAATATTACTTCAGGCATTAAACACATCCTCATGTGAACTTTCTGAGGCAAGAGCGTCTCTGCCAACTGCAGTTCACAAGAGTAGTTTGTTGCAGTGCTTTCTCCAGGTTATTTTTTATCTTGTGTGTGTATCTAGTGAGTGCAGTCCAGATAAAATAAAATAAAAATTTAGAAGACACTTATCTATGCTACAGTAAATTTTTACTGTGTTCTTTTCCTATCTGTATGGCATTAAAAAATTAACAAGTATTTACATACTTCTAAAAGAACAAGTTCCAAATAGTGTGTTTTGATTTGTTCTTTTTCTTCTTTTAAGTAATAGTTTCCTGCTTTGCTAATGTTTTGCTGGGTCTTTGGTCAAGATTGATAGAATCCATCCAAAATATGCTGGACGATGCTAACTTCTGAAAGACTAATCTGCACATCCTTAATCACAGCTTTGGTTTTGCTTGTAACTGACAGCTAACTCTAGCAGGGCCTGACCTCTAGCCAGAACACCCTCACGGAGACAAAGTAATGACTTTAATGTGCAAAGCAGGAGTTACTGTTGATCATCACCCAAACAGGAAATAACTCTGTGTGCAACGAAATGTTGTCAGATACACAGCACAAATAAATAGAAAAAAGCCAAGTACTTTTGGTAACCCTATTCTGCTATGCTAATTTGAGAGTTAGCAGGTATAGCTTTCAAATTCTAATGTGATACTGCAAATGACATATTGCCATTTCATACCCTGAATCATTTGCAACAATAAATGTCTTACTTTCTAGTAATCTCATTTTGAATTTTATATTTCGCTTTTTTTAATACTAAAAGGATAGCACATTGATCTCTCTTTGCCCTCAAAATCCAGATATAGTCCATAAACACAGCTTACTTAAGCATGAAGGCAGATATATTTGGCTATATACAGTCCTGCAACATAAAAGTATAAAACTTCATTATCTGCAAACACATCACTTCTCAGCTGCATTTCTAAATGCTCTGACAATATAAAAATTAGATACTACTACTACTGTTACTACTAGCCCAGTAGATTTTAAAAACTAAATAATGAGAATCACTAATACCCTTGAGATCATATGCTTTTGTCCCAACTACAATAAAGTCAGTCTCATAAACAAACAAATACAAACATTTTGAACTATTTCAAGGATATTAAGTAGCTCTACCAGATTTCTCTAGCAATATCACAACATCTTATTTTGCCTTTTTTATAGCGGCTAGTGCTACAGTTATCTTTTTCAAGTTGACCAGCTGAGTAAGGAAAGAGCTCTTGTGTTCACTTCTATAATCTATGTGATAATACAAACATTTTGTTTCTTGTGTATCAAGACTGAACACTTGGATGTGTATTCTGCCCTGTATCCTATCTTTCATCAAGTATTTTTGCCTTCTGACCGCGAACCGACATTTTCTCTACACTGAAGAGGAAATTTGGTTAATCTATGAAACACATGCCATTCCATTTCCTCAAGAAGATTATGCAAAACAAGGCATACTGCGTCTGAGTATGGACTTACGGCAATCAATTACTTCAATATTAATACAATTCTTAAAACTTCATGCACATTATCATATGGTTAATCAGAGCTGCTTGACAGCTTCTTCCCCCAACCTTTAATGAGTATGTCAACTCTCATATTGGATAGTGAAACATACTATAGAATTCACTTCAGAGCAGAAAACTAAAATCAGATTTGGAAACACTGAGGCTAATGTTATTAGAATAAAAAAGTGTAATGGTAGTTCTACCATATGCTTAATTGGCCCCCCTGCGAAAAGGAGTCCCATAGGAAGGAGCTGAAAGCTACTAGTTGGGTTCAGATCTTTCTGAAAAAGAAAGAAATGGGTAATTAGCCATAATTTCTCTTCACAGTAACAACCCTGATAAACATTTATGTGAATAATTATTTTTTTGTGGATACTAAGAGTCTACACGTGTTCAAAGAGAAGCAAAAACTCAAGAGAAGTAAAATCTATTGAAGATCAGCAGACAGATAGAAACTATTCTTGCCTTCAGTCCTTAAGTCCCTGAAGACAAGGAGACCTCTTGGAGAAAAGACAGACAAAATTGTAATGTCTTTATATTTCTCACTAGGCATTAGCATTTGATGGTATCAGAAAGAGGACACAGGCTATGTAGACTTTTGTCTGATCCAGTACTACCACTGTTATCTTCCTGGGATGTGTTACAGATGAAAGGCGTCAAACAAAAACCACCAAAATAAAGATGATACTGCTTCCTATTCCTGTCAATTCTTCATTACTTGGATCCTGAAAGCACACAGAACCTCTCTAATCATGGGCCAAAGCCTCAGTGCACTCGGTGTTATGCCAAGAATTAACATTCAGTACGTCTGATCATTTTTGATCAAGACTACCTGTATTCCTGAAGTATTGTCTCTTTTGAGTGGCAAGACTATAGATCACTACACCGAGTTTCCTTATGTTCTCTTAAACTGTTTTTGGTTAATTTGCTTATTTCAAGCTGGTTCTGACAGAATGGTCCCCTCTTGTGTAGATGCTCTTCACAGAATGGATTATAAATCTATTTTCAAAAATAGATTATTAAAAATATCCAACAAGCCTCAAAGCTGTTTTAGCACAGAAGCCCTCTGATTTGGAGGTGTTTTTTTTTTTGTGGCAGCTTTATTAAGTCTTACTGCTGACTCGGTCACTCTTCAGTGTCTGTGCTGTTAACTCTAGAGAAGACTTAGATGATATTCCTATAGATTCCATATGCTAAAGCATATTACAAGCATACTACTTTCTAGTTCATTCAGTTTGATCTAAACCAGCTACACTGAGTAAGAACTAATATTGATATTGCCTTATAGCATATGACCGTTAAATTTTAATCACTAGGTTTTCTTAGTCTGATTAAGCAATTAAACTGCTTAACTGAAAACTACAGGCAATTGATTTATATGATGCTACCAAGAAATTCTATTTGAAGTTTAAACCAATTCCCTACCAAAGGTAACAAACACATGACAGCTCAAATTAGAAAGGTATATTTCAGTATTAGTCATTCTAGTATTGTTGGTCTTCTCATTGTTAATTGACACTATTTACACGAGCAGTCATTCCTGGCTTCCATTTTCTGAAAATCACTAATAAAATGGGCACTCTGTTCTGCTAATGCAAATTATAGTGCAAGTGAAGACTCTTCATGCACTGTAAATGTAATTCATCATAAAACTTGGAGAAGAATTATTGTTTCTGCTTCTTTAGCTATAAAATCTGCCTTAAAAATGCCTAAGGTCCCTTCTTGAAATTTGAATCATAAAGTATTTGCTGTAACAAGACCAAAGATAGAAAGAGACAGAGCTTTAAATATCAACGCATATAATTCTGAAAGGAGTTACTGTTGCACACACAGGTATTGACACTGAGGTCTGAGGAACAGGACTACCTGTGAGGTAAGTAACTGCTCAAAACAAACAAGGCAAGGGCAGAGGTCACCACATTTGATTGTTTTACCGTTTCTTTAACTCTAGGTGAGTATCAGAAGATTCTTGTATCTCCATTTGTCATGAAGTACTAAATATAGTGTCAGAAGTTTACCAAGACTCCCCTAAAAAAACCCCAACCAACCTACCAAAACACCCACCCCCACCCCCAAGATCCTGAAAAGAAGGTTATGTTGATGTGCATAACCAGTGCTAGGAAGCTGGGGTTTCCTCATGGAACAGAAGTGTACGTTATTTTGGCTTGAAGCAATCAAGTATATATCCACACCCTTTAACAATAATAACGCTTTCTACTTACACGTACTTTCTCTGTTGCTTTGGCATCCTGAGCATAAATGACAGGTAAGCTAATCACTGACACACAGCACTGTGCTGATGGGTGACTGCTCAAGTCAGAATTTTAAAAGAGTACTGGTGGGCTCTTCCATGAGGGGAAGAAGGGTAGAAAAGGGGAAACTAAGCAAGCAGAGACTCTATGGGGTTTTATAAAATATAAATTACTTGCTCTCAGAAGATGAATATTTAAAGGTTTCAGCTTCAACCTTGTGCCCTATAACACCCTCCCCCTTTATTTATAATAGCTAAGATAATTAATCTTTTTATACTATCACTCTATCTTATTTCAATCCAGAGATTTGGTGCAGCACTAGCTACTTAAAGTGATTCTTTACAGCCTATGTGGTTTATAGAGTACAGAAGGATCTTTCAACATAGTGTTTGTTATATTAATAAACATTTTTATTTGTTTACACATACAGCAATACTGTATCTACTACATACTGAATAAAATGCATAATTTATTTGCATTTTCCTATCTGATTTTCTGAAAATGCTCATAAAATTTTAATGAAAGTGGTTAAAGCAACAGACTATGTATAAAAATTATTTTAAAAACATGACCTTAAAGGAGTACTGTTAACATAGCAAAGTAAAGAACTTAGGCTTGAAAAATGCCATAGCAGAGGTGTCCATCATTAACTCATGTCTCTGTACACATTCTAATAGCTGTATTTTACACCATAAATACATTTTGACAATTTTATTTACAAAATTCCAGCTTCTTTCTTTCAGGAAAGATCTAGTCCTTTCTTCCCCATGTAGAGCAATTACCATCGTGTGGCACTGAACACACACTTTGATGTCTGCTCTGACATCAGCAGTCAACAGCCTTCATGTCTCTTTCTTAAATAAACACTCATGACGTCATTTTAAGACAAGAAACTGAAACAGGAGGATCAAGACCAATTCAGATTCCCATTTTAAGATTTTTAAGGCTTGATTCCCCTGCCCTCCACTTCCTCTTCTAAATACACACCATCTAGCATGTCCTGGGCTCGCAGCACTATTGCTACTGACTTTGGCTGCAGCCTGAATACATTCAGCATTTCTGCAAACCAGCACACGCAGATGAGGCACCAAGGTGAAGAACACACCACCTCACTACAGTGCTTAAAGACACCTCCTGGCCCCCAGCAATTCTGAGGTACAGGCAAAGCTAGAAAATAATTTGAGCAGCATTTAAAGAAAACAGTCGCAATGTTTCTTATTCCCTACCATCTACACCACTACATCACATCTCCCAGTCAGAATAATCCAAACAGCTACACACCTTTCCAGTTCAACAACAAATGAGGTGAGGGCTGGGCCCTATACAACAGCTTTCATTACCCTGAAGCAGACACCTCTTGTGCTCTGACAGTAAAGTCTTTGGGAAGTATTAGGGTTTGATTACATAGTGTCATACCACCAGCACCCACAGAAAGGGTCTGGAGTTGCCTTTGCAGACATTGTTACAGCTAGTGCTGCCTACCTCAGATACCCTAAACCTTCAAACTTACATTCTTCTAACAGACTTTATATATAAAGTTTTCTATATGAGGGGTTTAGTGGGGGTTTTTTGGTTGCATATTTTTTAGTCGGTTGTTTTTGGTTTAGTTGGTTGGTTTTGTTCACTGCTTTAAAAAAAAACAGTTTACAGCACGAATGGCTAAGACCTTTTTCTAACCCATGTGGTTTCCAGATCCGCTGACCTAGATCAGTACAAGCTAGTCCCCTCCTCTGTCTCTGTTAAGTCACCCTTTCCCACACTGTATCTTCTCACGTAGCCCCATGCCCAATCTCCCTTTTCCCCCCATTCACAACATCTTTTTCTAGCTCCCCCCACCTCCCCTAGCTTGCCATCTTCCTAGCCTCTAGCAATATAGTCTTACCTTTTCCTCTCCTAAACAAAAACAAATATCAGAGTTATTTTAGGAGACAGTAAAAGAACAATCTCTGTCAAAAAAAGCAAATAAACCCCACTCTTCAACTGACACTTGAATGGAAAGTTTTACTTCAAAAGGCTCCGTTTTCATAGAATCTGTAATGGGATGTGTCATGCATGACATTTTACAGGTGATAACATAGTGACTACTGCACACTACACCCATACTCTAGATACAAAAAGAGAAAATAAAAATGAAACCATGGGTAAAGGAGAGCAAAGGGATTTTGTTTCTGAGACTTAATGATTTATCCGTATTTCCTACAGAACGGCAGAAAAAGAATGACTGCAAGAAATCATTTTTCTCATGTATGTTTTCTTTTCCTTTAATGTTTGCTCCTAGTATAAACTCAAGACTGAGAATTATTCTTTGTAGCTATTTTGTGATGTACATTTCAGTCATAAGCAGTGAGTTATTTGATGCAATGGCTGGCAAAATTTAGTCCTGCATGTAATGCTCATTTTTTTTTTGTATCTTTAAAATTAAACCTCTAAGCTAATTTTTAGAAAGGAATTAAACTCTGGAAGCTTCGATCAAACAATTTTGTCATTTTGCTTTCAGAATTAGGCATCTGAGCAGATTATAAAGCAATAAAAAGGAGGCATCTGATTAACTACACTATATTGGATTTCTCTTTTATAACATCTCTGTTTGTCAACAGTAGCATTACAACTGGCAACCTAAAAAACAACCCTTTTTTGAACACAGGAATTTATGCCAACTGCAGATAGCAACAAAAATTGTAATTACATGAAAGACTGAAACAAATCAATGCCAGATCCTCTGTTCTGGTCCTACTCAGAGAGACAAGAAAACTGCCACAGCAAGTTAACCGAGGTTATTATTTGCAACCTTGTAAGTGCCTATCAGTAATGGAGACAAACTTCTAGTGCCGAGTTCTAGTTCTGTTCTGTTTGTCCCTCTGTTTGCGAGGTCCTGACCACAACATTGGAAGGGACACAATCCCTATTTAAGCTTTCAGTGTGGCAGAGTCAGGATCTTACTGCTATTCCAGCACTAAGGAAACTTTGAAATTGGGCAAATTATAGAATTAGCATCTGTCTCTCTCCACTGAATTCCCTACTTTCCCCTGAGCCCACTAGTCACACTAGACAGAATGGTTCCTTCCTACTCCCTTCAGTCTGTGAACTTAGGAACAATAGAACAGGTGAAGGAGATGGTCTCCCAGAAAAACCCTCACACTAATACTGAAACATGCTGTACAGCAACAGTCCCTGGGACTTGATTATGTCCTGCATGCGCTCCTGGCCCTTGAAAATCTGGAGGTGAACCTTTCAGGTCATGGATTTGCTCTCCTCACAGGCAGATATCCAGCCCACAAAAGTTTCTGTTATATCTAAGAGCCAGCTTGAAGACAGGGGAAGGATTATAGAAAGCATTTTCCCAACAGAATGTGAATAAGCCAAAAGGGTAGGAAACAGATACAGATTAGATCCAGTATAGATGTCACACTACTTGAAGGCCAAAAAATAAAAACATGCAGGATTTAAATTTCTTTTAAAAAAATGAAGTCAACATAGATAAGTTTGATCACATGTCAATAGGGATCTCCTGTGCATTCATAGGGTTAAGGTATCAACCATTCTGCTTATTACCTGTAGCCAAACCAGAACTATTGGAAACTACATCACCCCATGCAAGACTAAATTAAAGCCAATAAAAAATTTCACCTATCAAGACATTAGACAGATAAAAGGGCAAACACTAGAGAAGCAGATATGTTTTGAACAGGCAGCATGCTGCCATTGCCTGAGGTAAAAAGAAAGTACCTGCTGACAGTCCATGGTAACTCAAGGAAGTGCTTTCTACTCTTCTATGAAATGCTTTCCATTTCAGTTGCCACTGCTATGTACAGAAAAACTCTCCCCTCTGCTCTTAGGCCAGAAAAAAGCATTTTAGTATGACACTTAATTAGGGATGATATTCCAGGTACGTTTGGAGTGCTGTGTAGGTAAGTGCTAACTAGCATTGCTGTATTGAAAGACCCACTAAAAGTAATGCTGTTTCATGAGATATACAAATAGCAATGTAATTCTGTTCTTCAGAGTTAATTTCTGAACCATATTGCTCTGCACAGCTTTTATTACACAAAGATGTGTATTAATAAATAGCACCAGCAGCCCATTTTATATAATAAAACTTTATTTCCAATGTTATGGGAGGCAAACACTGTACAAGATACTATTCCAGAAGTGAGCTGGACTAGAAATATCAATTACTGGTAGCTACCTTCAAAATCCTTTTTATTGACATGGCAACATGATGGGACTTCAAAATAAAAAATGAAGGAGAAGAGTCATTCAAAGTGGAGAATTATAAATGCTTCCCTGCCTATGCTCAAGCCTCAGAAGGTAATGCAACTGGCAAATACATAGCAATAAAAAATGAAAAACAAAAAAACCAACCAAGCCAACCACAAAAACAAAACCCCAAAGAAAATCACAACAGTTATATCTTCTGTTGGGCTATGTAATTTTTAACTTTCAGTCAACTAGTTTAAAAAAAGAAAAGTGTACCCTTCCCCTCTTCAGCCAGTAGCTCATTTAGTTCAGTGCTCTTCTTTCTACATCTCATACTTCATGCTCCAAAATGTAAGTTAGAGGGCCAGATGTATTATCTGGGAAGTTTTCCAAATTCATTAACTCCTTGGCACCAGTGACTTCAGGATACCCACTGCCAGCACTGAATATTATGCCCAGCAAAAAAAAAGCAGCTCCTAGAGGGAAAGGATTAATAAAATGAGGCATTCAGCAGTGCCTGTTGGTCTCTTTGGTCACAACAAGCAACTAAAAGAATCACAGTAGCTGCCAACACTGGTCACAGCCAATTTTCAGCACCTAGTACTCTGAAGGTCTTTCCTGAATATCTGCAGATCATTCACTACAAATCTTGAAAAATGCACAGGTACTGCTTGAAGGAACATGAAACCAATAGTCAGAGAAAAGACTGGCAGGAAGGCTGTGACTCCAGTTCTAACTGCACAGAGTGGTAAATGTCACTCAGGGGTGTTAGAATCACATCATCACTTTCTCCTTAAGTACAGAAGATGCAGACTGAGGAAATTCATTCTGATTTCTGATATGGATGCAGTCTGGCTGTCAACAGCTAAGTGGCTGATGACTGAAGAGCTTTGCAACACCCTAAAAATGCAGGAGAACCAATGGATCCACTTGCTGTTTTCAGCTTTCGTCTTAGGGCCAAGGAGGGAGTTCTATGAAGAAAACCAACAGTCATGTAGCCATTTTCATGAGCCATCTGTTCAGGCACCATCACCAGAGAAGCTCTCTAAATTAAAGATCGACATATCGCAAGAGGTCCCCAAAATTTGAAACATTAAGCTTGTTTTGCTGGCTGCTGTGCCTTACTTTGAATCTCCACAGTTTCAGTAAAAAGCACACTGATTTATTTACATCCTTGAAATTTCAAATATACTGCCTCCTAACCTTTGATTACACCTAATGCCAGCTTTCTTGTTGTTTCCTGCTATCTCCAATCACTTAAAATTTAGCAACAATTCTTAATGCACATAATATTCCAGGATCCAGATATACCAAAATGTCAGGTCCTAATAAACACCCTTGCAGAACTGCAGTATCTATTATCCTGTGTGAAATCCTGCACTAACACAGTTACACTGCTGCTTCTTTCAAAGAAAGCTTTATTTCTGCCTGATAAAGCACTGCTCATATAGACACATCTACCATATTTACAAGCTCTCCTACACTCATGTCAGAAAAAAACCCTGGAATACAAGGCAGTAGGAAGCTCCAACTCAAAGCAGAAACTTTCAGCAAAGACAAGAAATGTGGCAGGCTCAGCACAGTCACAGGGGAAAGTATTGCCAGGTCTCAGGAAGCGAATGCGTGCCCCAAACAGCCTACAACTGATAACTCATGCCAGCACTGCACCATTTACTCGAGAGAGTATTTCAACAGAAAACAGCTCTGCAGGCATGCCTTTCCTTCAGCCCACTGCAGGCTGACACAGACAATATATTTAACACAGAGAGATGACCACTTATTTCAAATACTAGCAGGCTTTACATTAAGTGGATGCATTTATCACAACTATTAAAAGGCTGCATTTTATTTCATTTTACACCACTTAAACATTCTGGGGGTTTTAATACTCTCTTGACTTGCTTCATCGAATTCTGTACACAGCTATATTCAGTAATACTGACTGGGGGAGAAATAGCAACTATGGAGCATGAACACCAACACCCATCCCCCAAACCTCAGTTAACACAACAATATGCCCAGAATCACTTCAGGAAATTAAAGAGGTAAAAAAACAGGAGGTGGAAGAAATATGAATGTATGAGTACCTTGACCGGAAAAAATTCTTGTATGTTGGATTTTTTTTCTTCCTAATCACTTCTTCCACTTCTGTATCGTAAGGGAGCTGTAACACTGGGTAACTGCTGAGCATGAAATTTCACAGGTCACATTAAACAAAATTCCTACCCCTTTCTCTGCTCCTGGAGTGAAGAATACTCCCCAAGGAAAAAGGCTGTTGGTTTACAATCCCTGGACGCCAACAATTCATACTGGGTAATGCATTCATTCCCATATTACTGAGATGTGATCGAAAAGTAGTAAATCTTTCATCCCTACTATTTACTTTTGAAGACTGCCATTTGGATATCTGCCAGACCAGGCCTTCTCCTCTGGGAAAAGGCTGTCCTTACTGCCATGCAGACTTTCCACTCCAAGTTTACTCACATTTAAAAATAAGGACACACAGAATCACTCTTCAGCATCTTGCTCTAATAAACTAACATAGCTGCTTTAGCAGGCAGCTCCCTAGCTATGTATTCACAGGAGTGCTCTGTATAGCTCCTATTCGGAGGAACTCTTACATTTTCTTTCATGCTGGTCAAACTGAAATATCTCTCTTTGGTCCACTTTCAGGGCAAAAGCTTCCTTCACAGAGAAGTCCACGTTGTTCAAGGTAGATACACATGTAATTTTTGTTCTTAACGCAAGAACATGAGAAAGGTGGTTTTACTGCACTTTCTTAGGACAGAAAATTCACATTTTCTGGGTGAGCTTTGCCGTTGAAGGTAGGGTGGTTTTACTGCACTTTCTTAAGACAGAAAATTCACATTTTCTGGGTGAGAGTGAAATAAACGCTTCTGCTCAATTTATGCTTTTACAGGGTCATTTGTTCTCC
>NW_008688088.1:84810-103334 GCF_000695815.1 Acanthisitta chloris
AAAGAAACCCTACCCAGTACCTGTGGTTCTTAAGGAAAACTGTCCTATCTGTCTGAGCTGCCTGTTCACTCCATCTGGCACTTATGGAAGCTTCTCCCTGCTTGTCAGACACAGCTGCTCTCAAGGACTGCTCAATCTTCTCTCACTCTCTAGGACAGGACCAGACCCAGAGTATAGTAGCCCAACCAAAACTAAGAGACAGTCAGGGCTTTAACCAAGTAACATCACACAGTCAAAAATACATAAACTCGCATTTCACTGGCCGTTACACAAACCTCTCAGAAACTCACTTGCAGTTTAGTCTTCAGGACAATGAAAAAAGACTCAAACTTGCTCCCCCACTTCCTTCCTTTCAGCACAAAGACATCTCTGAAGATCTGCAAATCTCCTTTCATCCACACTTTCTCCCTCAGATGTGTCTGCCTACCCTCTCCACCCCAGTCAACTTCCTTCAGCTTAGGCTGATCCCAGGATCAAAAAATGTCAGTTACAAAATCATTCTTCTCTTCTACTCAACTTCCTTTTTCTTGCTCCCTTGACTATACCAGAAGAATACTACTCTTTTTTTGCAGAATTTTTTTTCTGCTAGGTTAGCTTTCCACAACAGCTCATCATGGAATTATAAGAATAATAATGCTGGTATAGAGAGAAAAGGGGCAGAAACATGTGGCTAGGCATTTATGAAAACAAAGCTATCACACGATCCTCTTCAGCAGACAGGAAAAACAGCAAGTTAGCTATGCTACTTTATAAAAGCTCAATTACAGACCTCTGAATTTTCATCTATGCAATGATTGGTCTAAATCCAGCTCTGCTCTAGATCCCAAATCTCACACAAGAACATTGAGGAAGAAAGGTTTCTCCTGTAAGTTTGTTATTGTTCTCAGATATATTCACTTCAATGACCACAGTTCATAGAAAGATCAACGGGCACTGCTCTGCCATATCTTAATACAATGCACACTAAGAGTGTGAGTGACTTAAGGAAAGATTCTTGCAACTTAAGGATGAGACAGCATGGATGCCCCTCTTCAGTTTGCAGAGGTTTACTGCCACTTTTTATTCCCTGGTCCTGACACTGGGAAAATGATTGTATCCATAGCAAGTAAAGCAGCCTAAAAAAAATTAAAAAAAAATCCATACAAGTTTGGCATTTGAATTTAATCTATTTGCTGAGTTTTCCTTCTATTGTCATGCAAGCTTGTCTCTCTCAAATGAGTGGTTCAAGGAGACTGATGAAAGTGAATAGTGCTGAGTTTTTCTTGTTTTAGTTTTTGGCTGGTTTAGCTCTCTCAACCATCTCACCAGCTAAGCTGTGGGACAAGAATAAAGAAGTAATAGAAACCAGGCAGCTGCAGATAGGAGGTATGGTGACCAAGACTGCCTTTTTCAGCAGCAGCAAACTTTTAGATCAACATCGTAACATCAAACAGCACCCTCAAGTGAGGGATTCTTATCTCCAGATGACTTTCTCAGGACCTAACAAAAAAGGGGTCACAACAAATCATCATCACACAGCTAATAAAGTCTTTTTTAAAAAAAAGGAAAAAAGCTGTCAAAGAAATAGTTACAGCTGGTGAGTTAAAAAAAAAAGGAAAAAAAGCTGTCAAAGAAATAGTTACAGCTGGTGAGTTACTGGGGGCATAAAATGATTCTTCTCAAAAGTAAAAATGAACGCTTCTTTCCCTCCATTGAGGAGAACCATCTAGGTTATCTGAGAGTTCCTCATCAGCCACATAGGCCTGGCAGGCAAGGAGGACTGTAAAGACCTCCCAGCCTGACATTCAGAAGAGATTTTGACCAACAAACTGCTTTTCACTAAAATTCAACACTACAGAAAGTTCTGTTAATTTAGAATAATTGTTTGAAGCACAGAAACTGGTAAATGTTCAGCCTTCCTTCTCCTGAGCCAGTGAAAAGGCAAACTTCTCATGTAAAAATATATACAATTATTGTGCAATAAGGAAAGTTAATCAAGCCCCCTTCCCCCCAATCCCTCCCAGCTCTAACCAATGAAGATGGTTAGAACAATATATAACATAGAAATGTGTTAAAAAATAAAAAATCAAGTCCACAAGAAAAAGGGTAGCAAAGACATCTTGGCATAGAGTATGAAGTAAATTAATGTATCATCTTAGTTTCACTAGACAAGTTGTTTGACGAAAAAAACAACAGTAGACAGAGATTTGATGAAAGCTAAGCATTTTAACTTTTGGACTAAAAATCCTTATAAAACCCTACAATATGATAGATTCAACGTAACATCTTTGACTTTATACCTTGCCAGGTGTAAGTATAGAAGAAAACACTAACTCTGTAAATGACCTGCAGGAAAAAAGGAACCTTATTTTTTGCTTCTCAGCTGCATGAGCTGATACAGATTCTCAGGTGACAACAATTTATTTGGAACTATATGCTCAAAGGAACACTTTGCTTGGAGAATCATAATCAAAGTTGATGATGATGATGATGATAGCAACAACAACACCACTACCACAAGAAAATAATCATACAGAGAGAGAAGCCCAAAGTGAATATAACAGTAAAAGAGTGAAAAATCTTGCAAAAATCTTGCCCACAATAAAATATCAAACATAACCCACAGCTTAACAATTCAAAGCACAGGTTGTGGGTACTACAGTGTACTGAAGCATCATAGAAAGATACTTGCATCTGGTTTTGTGTCAGTCAAACTGAAACAGCACCAAGCATCACAGTGGCTGAACTAAGGGAAAAAATCACATTGCACAGCTTCCAATGACACCACAGTTTGCTTATGCCCAGTACCTAAGCCAGGACACATAGGCTAGGCCACACTGGGATTGCTAAGGTATACTGTAGACTGTGAAGTAGACAACTGCTCTTTACATGTGCAAGAATGACTGCAGCAAAGTATTACACTCTTATTTTCAAAGAAAAATAAAATTATATAAAAATTAACCTGTTTTTCTCCTCTCACAGATGTAAAGACAAGTGTCAGATTCTATATGATATATGCTTTCAGTTAGTGGCAAGGTCCTTGTTTGGACAGGCAGGCAGCTCAGCCATTTACATCAGTCTTTTCTATTGTGGAGCTAGTTACTATATAAATCCTTATGAACTCAGTCCTAAACCCAATGTCCTCTTTGAAAGGCTCAGCTTTAATGATATCCACAACAGCAAGAAGGTTTGTTTAATAAAATTCTAAGATCTGGCACGAGGAGAGGAGAACACCACTTCCCACTTTGACATAACTGTGTTACCTGCAAATCAGAATCAAACCAGAAGTCAAACTTGCTACAATGGCACAAGTCTCAAACAAGCCTAGTAGCACACACTAAGCTTTTGGTAGTCTTTCCCAAGTCCACTATTATCTCCCACTGGAATCCCTGATTAAAAGAAAGTCTTTTGTGCAATGTAAGCATGCTTAAACCACTGGATTTTGCTGGTGTTCCAATAGCTCCAACTTTGCATGATTCCCAGTTTTAAAAAAAACCCAACTTCTTCAGTTTTGTCTGCCCTTCCAAGCCTGAACTCAAGTTGCAGCAATAAGCTTAGCCTAGTCATTATTTGCACTTTTACTAGAACAAACTTTTACACACTGGATTCTACCTGCACCAGACCTGTGAAAAACTCAGCTGGAGTCCTTCAAATTGCAGCTTATATTTATATTTTGCAAATTTAGCAGTGTCTGGGCACACCTGAGTTTATTAGAATTTAACCATGTACACTATAAAAGTTATAACAGCCCTCTGCTTGCCCAAACAATTCCTAGAAATGGTGCAGGAGTTAGGATATACCAGGTACAGTTTCCGGAGGCAAACGGAAACCATATTACAATAAAGGTTCACAGCACAGATGGGGATCATCCTGTGCCACTCAACTTCAAACCCAATGGGACATTCAGCTTAGGCTTTTATAGATGCAACCTTAACATCTTGTAGACTTAATTCATCTACCAATACAACCATGGCTTTTGAAATAGGCTGAAGAGCCATTCCTGAAGGTAATGATGAAGTTTAATCTGTGGCACTTTCCATACCCTATTGCAGTGGGTCACACAAAATCTACCAATAAACCTAACTTTTCAACCACTCCTGTGTTCTAAACCATAATTTTAATCCTCATCCTTAGGCTTAACAAAATCTCAGCAAAACGTATTTAATACAGAATACATACTGGCATTAAAGGAAGCAGAGATACACCGAGACCTTTAACCGACCTTATTCCAAACTATCTCCACTTCCATTCTGAATCCCAGTTTAACCACAAGTCAGCTACCCATGCATGAAGCAGTACAGACTGGAGGTCTACCAGACATGATGGCACTCAGGCCTCATCAAACCCTGACCTTGCAGGATTTAGCTGCACACCTGCCTCTTCAAGCTTTCTTTCCCAGAACACTAATCCTACCCACAGGCTGAACAGTAAGCTGGTAACTGTACTATCAGCAAAATTAACAAGAAGGGCAGAACTTGACCAGAAGAATCCTTGGAACTATCCCAATTGGCCTTTTCCTACTCAAGTCCTGATGCTGCCTCTTGCCATATTGTCATGGTTTAACCATATAGCATTAATTCAAATTCAGCTTGGTATGAGAGCTACCCTGTATGACTCAGCCCTGCTGGTACTAATCCATAGCCCAGTCACATGTTCCCTACATAGCAGCCAGCAAGAAAACAAGACCTTACTCATCTTGTCTCAAAACTGTCTTGAAGCATAACCCCAGCCAAAAGCATGCTCCAGTGACATTAAAATTAAAATAGGAAAGCTTTTTTGGCCATTTTGCTAATTAATATGTCAGAGCTCATAAAGAAAGACTCTTCAGCCTTTCTCCAGCATTGCATCATCTGAAAGAGCTGTGTCAGCAAATACCTCAGGAGACAGGCAATACATACTAAAAAGCATTCTAAGTAGTAAATCAGAACACAAAAAAGTATGTCAGAAAAAATATTAAAATATTTCCAAATAATTCAGTACTTGCTTTCAGTATTTGCTATAAATAAGGCTATATTTGATACACTAGTCTTGCCCTTCCTTATGAAGGGTATCCTAGCTGTCTTAGAACTGCTTTATTAAAAAGCTAACAGTTCATGAAAAAGTAAGCTAAAGTTTGCTGACTTTTCATATTTGTGAATTTTCAGGGTTCTTCTCTGCTTTACAATAGAGGCACCACTTGTCTCCTTCTCGTTCTCATCAAGGGAATTGACATATCGTTGCTGAGCACACAGGAAGGTTACAGAGGACAAATTCCTCTTTAGAGGATTCAGAGAAGATGCCTCACACACACATACTCTGAACTCCATGAGGTTTCTTCCAGAAAGGGACAAGTATGCTGCACCAATACAGCACTCCAGTTCTTTTGCCAATGCCGTTGTGAAAAACATTTGCAACACCAAGAACACCTCTAAGCATTGAAGGAGTCTTCCATTCAGCAGGGTGAAAGGCAGGCCAGGTATGAGAACCAGAATTCACAGATGCCACAGCTACAGATCCTTCTAATGCCTTGGTCTTATGCAGAATCGTGCTAATGGTTTTTGAAGTGAATACATGCCTCTAACTCCTGCTGCTGCTCAGTAACACGTAATATGCAAGGCATACAGTAGCTGTACCAAAAGCTGAGACTAAATGCTTGAAGAGCCACTGCCCCAAAAGGAATAGAAAAGATATTTCCCTAGAGAGAATCACTCAACTGCGTATTTCATAGAACAAGTCATGTTGAAGGAGAGAAGGGATAATTGCATTGATTGTTAGTAGGTGATAATTAATTCCACAGAGAAATACATTTAATTTCCTGAAGTCTAGAATAGGATGGAAACTCCTTATTTTGTAATGAGAAAATAACCGTGTTTTGCTCCCAGCACAAGAGGCTGCAATGTCTCCCTTAGCATATTCTTAAGGTACCTATAGGAAGGCAGTACAATGAACAGTGTTAAAGAGTTCTGTGATGTGACTGAACACCAGGAAAAAAGCACATATAATTCCAAAAAGCATAGAGTAAAAAGGGACCACAGAAAAAGTACACCATGTTCTTGAACCAACCTTTAAAATAAATATTTGAATGGAACAATGAGAAAGACGAAACTGCAGCTTGATTTCTCTTTATGAAGGGTTAGGAAATGGAACATAGAGAGGGCAGAAACATTTTTTAATGCTATTTGAACAATATTTAAAGTGGGTAGGTCTGAGAAAAAAAAATTTACACTCCAACTTTCTCAGAAGTTGGCTAGCTCCTTTTATTGTGAACAGGAAAAAAAATAAAGAAACAACTTGTGGGATCTTCGTATCTATTCCTTTGGTGATCAGTAGACCACTGATTTTAGTCTATGAGAAAAGATCTTAGGTATATGTAAGAGGTCTATGAAGAATAAGTAAAGCGAACAAGCCTAAGTTCAATAAATATGGGTCCACGTTTTCATATAAAATTTGTAGGCGTCTTCAAATAGAAAGCTTATCAAAGTCACAGTTTTCAAGAAGCTGCAGAAATGTGCAGAAGAAAGCTCAAAAGCTACTGAAAATATAAAGTTTAATGTACCCACAACAATTGATTTTCAAAGAGTGATAATCCTACCAGGTTCCCCTCCAATATTCTTTGGTAGCAGTGAATTCCATTGATCTTTGGTAAACTGCATGATGTTGCAATGTTTGTAGCAATTTTTCTGAACAAGGAGAAACCCAAGGGCAACACCCTAGCTGCTTCAAGTTGACAAGATCATTTCTTTGAAGCTTTCGCATTCCCAAAACAGAAAGTTGAAAGAATTTTTTTCTTGCCAGGAGTGATAACGTTACAAGACATATGAACTATTCCCTCATTCAGAAAGAGAATCCAAGAAATTCACCGACTTAGGAGAGATGCCAAAAAAAGTAAAAAGAATTTGTCTACGAAGTTCAGGAAAAGGTCTTCAGATAAGGAAAATCCACACCAGAGAACTAAAGGAGGACACCCAGCTACAGAGAATAAACAATCGTGAATCTCATAGTTGACCTTCTTTTACAGGAATTTAGCTTTATAGATCTATCAAAAGGGTGGGAAAAGACAATGTATGATCATGCTATAAAGGGGCAGCCTGAAACTTCAGGGGTTTTTAACATCAGAAGAGCTTGCTGAATACCTTGGGTTTTCTAGGAAGTTTAAGGTTTCTCATGTCGGCATACCCACAGTTTATGAAAAATTACAATCTTATGTGAGATGTATTGAAAGAACTTTCAAGGCAAACTGCAAGTTGTATGGCACCATGGTGTGGTTTGCAGAACTTATTTGGTAGTAGGTACAGTAATGACAGCAGTATGGACTAATCTTTTTTTTATTACTATGGCCTGAAAACATTAAGAAAAAACCAAATTATTTCTACTGCACAAGGACAATGGAAGGAAAAGCTTTGACACTCTTTATTTTACTCCGTATAATTTTTTAATGTTATCTTCAATATTCCTTGTAATGGAAGTGTAACTCAGTGGAAGAAGAAAAAGCAAAGAAATGTTTTTCAAAATGTGCATTGTTTAAGTCTGTACACTCCATAATGCATGTTGCACTTGCCCTTATTTGAAAGGGCATCATTTTCAGTTTACAACACCTGCACTGAAAAATAAAGTTACATCTCTTCCTGCAAATGACTTGGCTACATACACTGCCTGGCAAAGAGCAACCCCTAATTCATCACTGTACAACTTGGAGTCAAGTGCATACAAAGTAATGCCTTAATTTTCAACTCTCTTAGTCACCACAATTTCTGTAAGCTGATTTCATTTACTACCCATACTACTTTCAAGTTGCTGATATTTTCTCCAAAATAGGACATCTTACCTGATTTGTGTCCGGCCAACAAACCAACTTTTCTTTCATCTGCCACTGGAGGAATAAAGGAAAAGACACAAATATCAGAAACTGATTTAAATTCACAAGTTTTTAAAACACCATCAAAATTATTTCAGACACAGCATCCTAAATCTTTAAATTATAATAATCTGAAAAAAGCATCTTTCTTTACGTAATCCACCTGGGGTGCTTCAAAGTCCAAACATCTGAAACAAAGTCCTCTGAAACCAATAAAAGGACTACCAGCAGTCCTTGTGGGTTACAGATCAAGACCTCAGCACTTACACTCAAAACAGTTGTCAGAAGAGCAGTTGAATTTGTAAATAACTCATCTTGCCAGACAAATCACAGGGCATAGGAGAGTAGTAACATTTTCAGATCAAAGACCTGAACTGTAAAAAGAATCCAGATGTGGAAACCTTCCCATCTGCAAGACATCTCACTGACTCAAGAAACTAATTAAAATACTCTCCTGGAGGGCTGAGGGGAAGAACCAATCACCATTTTTTAAAATGAATTCTATGCAAAGAAACAGTGTTAATGTAATGTTAGGGATGATAAAACAAGCACAGGAAATGAATGTTAGGGTTGAAAGCTTATCCTTCAACTCTGCCTGCCCAAGAACTCCCTTATAACTCAACTTAAAACATAATCTCTTTATATGATAGAATAAACTGTCAAGTCATACCAAAAATACTATAAATGCAAACTTAAACAAGCTTGTCATAGCAGTCAGTATAAAAAGTTTACATAGAGGGTTATCTGCAATGATACAGGCACCTGCTATTCTCTGCCCAGGAGAGAGCAGTGCAGCAGTTATTGACATTTAGGAGTTACTACTGGGAAAATAATTACAGTAAACATTTTCTTATATTGCCTCCCCACTTCACCTTTAGGGAAGCTTTTACCCTCAAAAACCAGCAAAACATTCAGGACTGGGATTCACAACAGGAATCTTGAATCCACAACTGACCACTGCGTCTCTTCTCCACTTTTGTAATCTAATTGTCATCTGATTATGAGTAAGTTGACATAGTGTTGTTTAACTGTGGGACATAGATGCTAATAAAGTAAGACTAATACTGTTTGCAGTGTTATGTTGAGATGCTGCTAAACAAAATAGCAGTGGCACTAGTCAAAATTAGAATTGCAACCAAAATTGAAGGCACTTCTGTACTCCTTGGCCTTTAACCTTTCTTCTAGACCCTGGAAATGATAACTATTTAGCTCCTTGCTATGCAGTCTGATCCTATAATGCAAAATGACTGGACAAGGATTTGCTGTAAGAGTAGTTCAAACTCCTTTACCTCCTCTCTTCCCCCAATTTTACCTGTAAGTAAAACAAATGTGGAAAACTTTAGTCCCAAAGGCTAGTGTTTTGGCAAGTTATGACTGTGTGAAAACAAGGGATTATAATGGAAACTGATTTGCAACCTTAATTATACCAATCACTAATGGCAACCAGTATAATATATGATAATTACTTGGAGTAGGTTATGTTACAGTACATAGGAACATTGACAAAAATAGATACCAAGTTTCAGAGTATTTTTCAAAACTATGCTGATGACTTGGTTTGCCTGAAACTAAGTTTCACATTATGAAAAGGGATAAATCCATTTAACTTAATCATACTTTCCACACCAGCTTCACACACAAAAATTAGATTTTAATACCAGAGGGGAAAAAAAAAAGGAAGAATAAAATTATTAGAAAATGAAAAATAATCTTATCAAAATACAAGGTTAGCATTATGAGTTTAATTTCTGCATTTCCCAGTTTTTGTGCATGTGTGCTTAAAATTTGATATCAAAGTTTGAGCAAAATATGTATGCTTCTTCATGGGGTAATTTTCATTTCATGGGATATTATGCTTAGGCAGTGCCTTCTAGGCCAGTTGTCTTTCATTAGACTGAACAGGAGTGGCACAGACAAGTCTACTGGATGAGAATCCCACTCCTTCCCTTAGTTCCTCTGGGAACAAGGAAAAGACAACAGAAATAAAGGAAGAGGCTAGTGGGAGATAAATACTTTGTAGGCCAAAGCTGAAAACTTTCTAACTAATGATTTCATCCGGGAAATGCATAGGACATCCTCTTCCACAAAACAGCATTTGAAAACACTTCTCTGCCTGTTGTTAAATATTGATGCAATCATTCAGTTATGACACAAATAGTCTCTCTGGCTATTTTCCTTGGCTTTTAAAAAAAGCAAGAGCTAAGTGGAAATTTGTTTTCTAAGATTCTACTAGCGTTGGCCTGTCTTTGTAGAAAGGCAGCTGAAAGATTTTAAACAAGGAAAAAATACTGTCTACTCTTAAAATTCAAGTAAAAAGAAAAATCTAATTATTTTTATATTGCAGTATCAAAGTAATTACATTGCAAATAACTGAAAAAAATTCAGCTCAGGAAGATCACACTTGGGAATGTGCAGACTGTAACTATTTTTATGAAGACACTAGAATTACTATATATTCTTGAATTAGAATTGTTAAATGCAAACCATTTTAAAAAATTAAACCATCTAATTTGGGGACTCTAAAGAAAAATCTCAAACAAAAAACTGGGAAGGATTCATGCAAGACAGTAAACACATTCACAAACAAGAAGACACTTCTTAACTTGTGCATCAAACAAATACTTCACATTTTGAAACGTCACTGGAACTCCAGGGGATGTTAGCTCATGAAGTTATGCTTGTCTGTATAAAACACACTAGCTTTTTAAAACATCTATAATTTAGGATCCACAGAAACCAGTTGTTTGACAACTTCATTGTTAGCACCCAAAGTACTTCCCAAAAGAAAAGATGACAGAAGTTCTACAGCTATTTAATAAAAGCCAGAATATTTGGGGGACTAGCAAGACCACACATTATGAAAGATGGAATATTACTAAACCAAACAAATCTGCCCAGCTGATAGCAAACAACTGACACTACCTTTACATTCTTTTAAACTATGCCAATGGCTACTACAGATGGTAAAAATCCCAACCCTCTATCTCATGAATAATCAGATTTTTCAGTATTTCTTATGATGATATTCTGGAATGCTGTTTTGCTTCAAGAAAGTAAGTAGTATTGTTTAGCACTCGTGAAAGCACCCAACATGCACCCATGTCCTACATAATCTTTTGACTGTCATTTCTATGCCCTGATCAAGATAACCCAGGTGGCTACTTCATTTGAATTGCACAACTTTCAGTGGTGTAGTACATAACAAACCTTCTGTATGCCTCAAAGTTTGCATCAAAATACAGTCTGGGCTTACTTAATGGTCAAAAATCTATTTCCCAGTTATGGTTTAAAGAAGCACAAATCAATGCTGCTGCCAATTGTGATGGCAAATTTCCCTCTTCTTGGCCAGTTGAACCAATACATTATTTCATCCCCAAACAAGGAGTTACTACTATTCACAGGACACAGGGGACTACTATTCAACTCAGTGACTCTTTTCTGAAGGACCAGTTTTGCATATTGACTAAGAGCTACTAAAAAGCCTCTAAACATGTGAAAGTCACTTGTGTTTCTGCTGGACAAACTGACATGTACCTTTGAAGGTGCTCTGCAATCCTGTGCTCAGAAAAGAAGAAGACAAGGATTAAAACTACAATTAATGAGAAATAACACATGAGACACCAAAACAATGAAGAATTTCCTAGAAAACAAATTCCCTGGTAACTGTATCAGCTTATAGAAGCCAAAAAAAAGTTTCTTATTATACATTCATCAATTCACAAGGGCTATATTCCCAAACCATATATAAATGGTATGGGTATGGTATGGTATCCATACTTCCTAGAATCCATCAGTTTCCATGGTATAAACACACAAAAATAAAGCAAAGCCTCAAACTGGTCCCAGTTTTTTCTGATGACCAGGATTTTTACCCAGGCCCTTTCATAATAATGAAGGCACTGCATCATCAATTACTTTTAGTCAGTGATATTGCCAATGCCATAATTCTCCTGTCATTTTTATTTTCTTGGTGAAGCCTTTCCCCATCTAGGAGTGGCATAAATCACTTGGAGAAAGTATACCAAATGTTGGCTCACAACTATCACTTAGAAAATGCTGCTTCCTATTCTAGGTTTGCCCTGAAGTACTACATACAAAGACCACAGGCTTTTATATTAAAATCTCCAGTAGCAATAAAATGTGTATATCAGGAAGTGTAAACTTGCACCATCTTAAAATATTTTCCTTCAGTAATTCCCAGTCCTCATCTCTCTAGTGACAGTGAAATGTCACATAAGGGCATGTGTTCTGGGGTCACCTAGATATACACCAGCTACTCATTCTTGAAGGATTAGGAGTCCTTGATAGATTCAACACTTCAGTGTTGAAAAGCACTGAGACTAGCAAAAAGCTTGCACAAAGGCCAAGGTTAAATTATACTTGTGCGGTAAAGAAAGGCAAACCTTTTCCAAAACGGCATCTAACACAACATTAGGGACACTCTGTTAAGCACATTCAAAGACAAGAATAAATCACATCCGAACCAAGACTCCGGACTCTTTTTCTCTCCTGTACAAGGTTTTCTCTAATTAGTTTTTTCAGAACAATTTTGTTAGAACTGATTTAATACTTCAGTTCAATTGTATTCAGAAAGATCCCCAAGGGATACATCTTGTGTGTCAGCACATGAGAATGAAAATGCTTAAACTTGCATTCACTGTTACTACTACTTGTTGTTGAAGAACCAGCAGTACAATTGATGCTGTCCACTGGACACATTTAGCTTTAAATGGAAGTTTTTCTCCCAGCAAAAAATAACATTATTTTACAATTTCCCAGCCAGCACAACAAAAATTTCTTAGCTTTCTTATAGTGGCACAACTACCCATTCTTGAAGGTTACACTGCTAATTAAGGCCATCATGGCTTCTTTTACACTTCTGTTGTCTTCTCTAATCCTCTCTCACCTCTGTTCCAGAGAAACAGTACCAGGCTAAAACTCCCCCGCTACACGTCTTCTGCATGTCATTAACACTTCTTCCAAACTCCTAAGGTTAAACTACAGGTGCCTAATGTAATCTGTCATTCACTGGTTGAAAACATTACAGGGAACAGAATTAAGAAAGTTTAAAGAACCGATTTATAACAGTGTTCTTAAAAGTTCATTATCATCTTTACTTTCTTTCTTATAGTAGCTATATGTTAACTTACTTGCTTATTTCTCTCACTTTTATAATGAGTGAATTAACAGATCGACTCACTTCAAACTTAGGTTAAATCAGCTAAGAAAATGCAACCTCAACCATGTGTAACCGTTTTGTCAGCTATGCCACCATACAATGCTCTCAGCCTGCTCCACAACAAGCTTTCTAGGGTCTTAGATGATTTCTACAAAAACAGTCCAAAAAGCCAATATTCTCTTTTGCCCACTTCTGCCTTTACGCCACAGCTCACCATCCCCTCAACTGCATCAATGCAGATTTGGTGTGAAACTGAGTAAAGGAATTAGCCTTGTTAAAAGTCTCTATTTTCATCCAGAATAAACCTAATTTCAGTCTCATTTCAATTCTGTTCACAATGTCCCTATCACTTAAGAAATGATTTTGTTTCATTCCCTACTTATAGATCTTAGAAACAGAAATCTGAAAGTCATTTAAACTAAGAAACCTATGCTGTGTTCATTTCTAAAAATTGATTCTGCAGAGTGGCCTCGGAAAATACACATCTAATCTGACAATACTAGAATGTTACTCATGACATAAGCTAGAATAATGTTAAAGTATCTCTTGGCCCTTGATACTACAGACAAAACCAGCAATATAGTTTTTCCTAAACCCATGACATTTTTTTGTTTTGAAAAGTCTTTCTTTTCAAGACATGATTTGGTAAATTACTGTTATAAGCAGTAACATGGAAAAGCCTGCTAGAATTCTGATCCGTCTTCTCCATTTCCTCATTAATGTTCTAATAAACCTAACTGGATCCCAAATGCACTTCTGAAGTTGGGTTCACGTTAAAGCAACCAAATAAATGTATTTCATACACAGAAGCAGTTAACGAAATCATGATTTTAAAATACCAAGCCACTTTTTGTCCCACTAATACCATAACTCTCACTAGGGACCTCCCAAAATAAATTCTTTTAATTGCATCTGAATCAAAACATTGTTTAAAAGAGTAATCTCCATTAGCTCTGCCTGATCCTCATTCGGCTACGTTTTGAGATATTTATTTCAGTATTCAAAATTGCACTCGGAATAACAACAATCTGGTTCAGAGCAAGCCATGAAGCAACTAATAGATCTTGATTCCATTTTCCATATTCTTTGGGATGTGAAACACTGGCTTCTTTTTGTTTTGAGGTGCTTTAAAAGTATGAACTGTAATTGAATGCATTGCCTTTACTAACAAAGAAATTAGCATTTAGTTAAATATTGGCTTCCTTGCAGAATACTCCATACCTTATATCTTGCATATTCACTTGGTAATTATTCCTAAATATATAAGTTGGCCAATATTTTAATAAATATGCCCCAAGGTTAAGGGATTCCAAGTATGTCTAATGATGTTTTAGCAAACAATATTTCATTCACATTTAAAATCAAGTAAAAGACATTTCCATTTCTTCAGGCTATAGAGCTTAATCAGTTAAGATTTATGGGGTTTTGCTTTTGATGGGGAAAGGAAGAGGGAATTAAGCAGCATGTTGGGATACTGGTCATGGGTTATTATACTAACATCCTCAAATATAAATCTACACAGTACTTTGCCTGAATTGATACACAACAAAATTGATATATATTCATTTGATTCAATTTCATGTTGCTTCAGGTTAAAACAAGCCACACTTTCATGTGTTTGCATACAATTCCCATGGCTGCAGTTTTTACAGTACATTTATGCATAGCCTAACTGACTCCCGTGCACAAAGATTTATGGAAAATAAGGGTGTTGGAGACAGATAATAAGACACCTTCTTTCCTTTCGTTTTCTTGGAGCACACCTATTTACACGTTCCAATACAACATTAAAAAAAATTTGCACATTAACACTACAAAAATTACCTTTTTGATACAGTTAAAAGAACAAACACTGCTGAAAATGGATTCTGATGATATATTATATAGAAATT
The DNA here is from genome assembly GCF_000695815.1 of Acanthisitta chloris. NCBI lineage: Eukaryota > Metazoa > Chordata > Aves > Passeriformes > Acanthisittidae > Acanthisitta > Acanthisitta chloris. The sequence goes on from NW_008688088.1 coordinate 99,695, forward strand.
CTTCTCTAGACAACTGCTGTAATGCAAGGGAAAATGTGTGCATATAGAAGGCTGTTAAAAGAAAGGGAAAAATCATCCTTTCAATGACTCGTATAGAAGCCCTTGATTTCTTCATTTTCAATCTGCTGTTAAGTTTCAAAAATGTGTTCCACTTCAGTAGGAAGTGGCAATATAGCATTTATTGCTAAGATTTTCTTATTTTGATTTGCTTATTTCTAACACTACGCTATAAGCACAAGTCCAAATTTGGCATGCAGCCTAACTCTGGTCAGTACAGGCATGCACTCTAAGTCAGACCTAGTTTGGCCCTGAACAAACACTTGAAGTCACAGTACAAGGAAGATCTTTTCTTTGCTAGTGTGGATGACCATGTCTGAAGAACAAGAAAATTTATGCAACTGAGTGGATGTGTCAGGAAAGGGGAGGCTATGCTCTCTTTATCAGCACGAGTTTAAACTAAAAGTAGACAAGCCAAGGAAAAATGTACCATAAGACACAGGATATGAACTCTAGCAGTGATCTAGAAAATGCTGTCATTATCTCAACACCACAGCAGGGAAGAACATTAGAACTTATAGCAGATATGGAACTAATCTGTAGTTGATTACTCTGAATGAAGCTCTAAATTCTGAGAAGTATTCAATCACTGGAAATGGTGGATGCTAAAACAAGGAATCAATCACCCTCCCTCCATACACTCTGCACAAGGAGATCTGTACATATGAGACAAGCTCTGCTCACATCTGCAAAAGCAAAAACAAATGATCATTACCACTTGACTTGACTTGCTATTGGTTTTTTTTTTTTAAAGTTTCTACAACAGTAACTCAATAACTCATACGTGCCACTGATTTATTAATTTTTTAAAAATAGGTTCAAGTAAAAACTAACTCATCTGCAACTAGAGTTCTTCAACTACACCAACTCCAAACAATGCTACTTCTGGATCCATGCTATTTGTCTATTTAGTAGTTAAGACTTGTCAGTTCATATGACTCATGGCACACACATGACAGCACAGAGCTCTGCCTACACATCCAGGGAGCAGTGTTTCATGCCCTCTGCTCTTGTCCAACTGCCCAATCAACAGTACAGAAATGCACCAAGTGTCAATAAACTAAACTACATCTGCCCCACTGGCAAGTAACTTACAGCTTTTGCTGTATGCGCCAAGTTCCTTTCATTGCAGGATTTGCTCTGGAGAGGGACAATGACAAATTGATGCAGCATGTGAGCAGTATTGAATATTTTCTGATCACAAATCCTTATTACCTTTTCTTTTTCCAGAAAACAATGCGCTGAAATCAATAATGGGTACACAGCTGCATGTTGGATGAGAAGTTACTATGGGTCATGACTGCAGTTAAGTAAGAAGCAAACAGAAAACAAATAAGAAATAACCTTCCTTTCCCAAAAATCCATTCTGAAACATGAATTAGATAAATGCTCTATTTGGAAGTGCCCTTTTATACACCAAACTATTGGGATTTTTTTTGCATTAGCAGCAGTTTTTTTTGCAGTTACTTCCATTGAGGTTTTTATGCTTCTTTTCAGTTTTCCCTTCCAGCCACTAGCTTCTGCTTAAAATATTTCAAAAGGAGGAAACTCAAACATGATACTTCACTGCTTGCTCAGGAATGACTGCAAAAGGTCCTAGCTTTCACCTTCCTCAGTTTCATTATTTGCCAAGCTATGTGCAAGGAATTTTACCTCATCTATTGTTATTTATAAAACAATATGATGCAGTTCTCTCATAGTCCCTCCAATTCTTTACATGATTATCTCAAGTAACAGATTTACCTTCAAATTTATGCATAAGAAAGGATTGATTATGAGCCCTTCCATTTTTTACTTTCATAGCAGAAGGGCCATTTTCCACAGCTACCTCCTACAGGCAACAAGTTTTGAAAGATCTAAAAGATTTATTTGTATCCATTTTTATTTTATTTTTGATGCTATTTTATTTTAGATTTTAGCCACCACAATTTAGTGATTCATATACATTCTCAAAGCATTGGTTCTGGGTGTTAAGAGCAGATTACTAATAGACCTTGAACCTCACAATATAAATGAGCACAGAGCAGGATGAAAGGAAGTATGAGTTCCCTGGCAGTTCTGAATGTGCTCCCAAGCTCACTCCCATTGCCTACTTTTACATTGGTGCTTGTGAGCATTCTTTCGAGTGACTTCTGTGGGGGCTGGAAGTAAACCTTCCTAATAGACAACTCAGCAAAGCTGAACCTTATTTTTTTCTGGTAGACTATCTACAATACAGGTTTTGACTCAAGTCTGTAAACTCAACCATATTTTGAGGAGCACTTCCATTCTGAAAAAAATACCTAATCCATTATTCCATCAAAACAGTGGAACAGAATTGCAAAAGGACAAATTTCTGTGCTGGTCATGCAGTAGTGTTAAAATTCTGCCTTAAGAACTCTCTTAAATTAATTCATATCCATTCTTATCCTGCATTAGTAACTGTCTGGCTTTCCTTACATGACACTAGAGGAGTACAAACATTTAAGGCCACATTAAAATATTACATTAAGATGACCATAAAATTCAACAATATAAAACCTAAGACCATTCTAGAGCATTTCAGGGGAAAAAAAATCAGCAAGATAACAAAAAGCTACCTTGAAACTATATATGAAAGTAATAATTTTCTATTAATGATGTACAAAACCTGATCCAAGAAAGCACACAAATCTATTATTAAGGATATCCTAATGGTAGGTCTCAAAGTTTCCACATCAACACTTGAATTTCAAAAAAGACAGATAAAGATTGAGTGCAGCAAAGAAGAATTAGGAGGAAAAAGAAAACCTTATTTAGTTTTCATTGACACTTAAGAACTTTGGAAATTTTTTCTTGAACCCTCATTAAAACATGGCTTGTTTTTCAGGTGCAATAACCCTTCAATCTTTCACCTGCAAAAGTTTTCCTGGTACTGAAAGAGTCTTTTACTTTCTGCTTCACCCACCCTGTAAGATTTTGAGCACAGTGCTGATGGGTAGAGAACCATAACCTTACACCTCTTCAAGCATTAAAAAAGATCTACTGCAACACTTAGATTGCCTGTGTTTGTCATTGTCGATGAAGAAATACACAACTTGTGTCAGGAATGCTACCCTTTGTCCAGAGTAGTTTTACAATCATTTATATTCTATTAAAAAAACTCAAACAACTTTTGTTATTGCTGGTTTTCCTATGTACTTTAGACCTAAAAACTTGTATAGAAATTCTTTCTGCTCATTTTTCCATCACCCTCTCTTTTTCTCAGCAGAGATTTCAATACAGTGGGCCTTTAAGAAAAAAACCCAAAGTTTCTTCACCTTCAATAAAAAGGGTACTTGGAAATAGATGCTACAGCAGACTGATCATTGTCCCCATTGCTGTAGCTCCTGCAGAACTTACTCCCTGATGTTTGTGTTAAAGAAACAAAAGCAAGAAACAGAGATGGTGCAGATGGGCTAAGGCTAAAAAGCTGACCCATATGTCACCCCATCCCTTCTTACCCAGATCCATGCTTTTTGAGGCTTTTAGATTAATTGATTCAGACAGTTTGGCTGGTGTCAAAGATCTGAAGTTGATGTGCTGATCTGTTAAACGTACTGCTGAATTTATGATAGGGCTGTAG